>NC_081330.1:56017246-56323184 GCF_026419965.1 Kogia breviceps
TAGGCACTGAAGTAGACACTTGTTCCAGCACCAGCCCTACTAAAACAAGGTCCTGGAGGCAGTCTTATGCACCCAAGGACCAGGTAAAATCCATATTCATCAGAGCCTCTGGTAATAGGCAAGCCAACAGTGGACTCAACCGAGGACTCAACAGCAGCCACATGATCCAGCATCAACTCCACTTGACTATGATCTTGGATGCAATACTATTAGTCCAGTTACCTGACAGGAGAAGTACTCTAGATGTCAAAAAGTATCTGTTAAATTAGAAGTGTTTTCTCCTTCAAGCACACAGATACAGATGACGAAGAATCAGACAAACATAAAAGAGAAACCCAATAAACACAATTATAAATGAAAGAGGAGATATAATTGAACCCATGAAATACCAAGGATCATTAGAGACTACTATGAACAATCATGTGTCAGCACATTGGATAACCCAAAAGAAATGGATAAATTCTTAGAGATGTAAAACTTACCAAGTCTGAATCAAGAAGAATATTTTTTAAAGTGACAAATAATGAGTAAGGAGATTGAAATAGTAATTTAAAAACCTTCCAACAATAAAATTCTAAGGGTTACATGGCTTCACTGGTGAAATCTACCAAACATTTAAAGATGAATGTCAATCCTTCTTAAACTCTTCCAGAAATTGATTAGGAGGAAACACTTCCATACTCATTTTATGAGACCAGCATTACATTACCCTCATACCAAAGCCAAATAATAAGAAAAGAAAACAAAATGAACATAGATGAAAAAATACTAGCAAACCAAATTCAATAACACATTAAGAGAATCATACACTATAATCTAGCAGGATTTATCATTGGGTGTAAGAATGAATAAACATATACAAATCAATAAATGTGATACACCATGTTAAAAATGAAGGATAAAAATCATATGATCATCTTAGTAGATGTAGGAAAAGCACTTGGCAAAGTTCAACATCCTTTCATGATAAAGTGCTCAAAAAACCAGGTATACATAGAATGTGCCTCAATATAATAAAGGTCATGTATGACAAGTCCACAGCTAACAACATACTCAACAGTAAAAATCTGAAACATTTTTCTCTCATCAGGAAGAAGACCAGGGTGCCCATTCTCGAGACTACTTGTATTCCACAAAGTACCTATAGTTGTAGACAGAGCAATTGGACAAGGAAAATAAACTAAAGTGATCCAAATGAGAAAGCCTAAAGTAAAATTATCTCTGTTGGCAGATGATATGATCTTATATATAGAAAACCCTAAACTACACCAAAAAACTGGTAGAACTAATAAACAAATTCAGCATATTTCAGCACATAAAGTCAGCATACAAAAATCAGTTTCATTTCTATACATTAATAATGAATTATCTGAAAAAGAACTAAGGAAACAATCTCATTTACAATAGCAGCCAAAAATTTTTGGTATAAATTATACCAAGGAAATGATAGATCTATACAATGAAAACTATCAGATATTGATGAAAGAAATAGAATCAGACACAAATAAATGGAACAATAACTATTGTTCATGGGTTGAATAAAATAATACTGCTACAAAGTCTCTATTACTCAAAGCTATGTACAGATTTAATGTAATCTATATCAAAATTCCAATGGCATTTTTCAGAAATAAAAACACATTTCTAAAATGTAGTTATAGTCAATAAAGCTTCCAAATAGGCAAAGCAATCTTTTTTTATGTTTTTTTTAACATTTTTATTTAAGTATAACTCTTTTACAATGGTGTGTTAGTTTCTCCTTTACAGCAAAGTGAATCAGTTATACATATACATATGTTCCCCTATCTCTTCCCTCTTACATCACCCTCCCTCCCACCCTCCCTATCCCGCTGCTCTAGGTGGTCACAAAGCACAGAGGTGAATTCCCTTTGCTATGCGGCAGCTTCCCACTAGTTATCTAATTTACATTTGGTAGTGTGTATATGTCCCTGCCACTCTTTCACTTCGTTACAGCTTACCCTTCCCCCTCCCCATATCCTCAAGTCCATGCTCCAGTAGGTCTGAGTTTTATTCCCGTCCTACCACTAATCTCTTCATGACATTTTTTTTTCTTAGATTCCATATATATGTGTTAGCATACAGTATTTGTTTTTATCCTTCTGAATTACTTCACTCTGTATGACAGACTCCAGGTCTATCCACCTCATTACAAATAACTCAGGTTCATTTCGTTTTATGGCTGAGTAATATTCCATTGTATATATGTGCCACATCTTCTTTATCCATTCATGTGTTGATGGACACTTAGGTTGGTTCCATGTCCTGGCTATCGTAAATAGAGCTGCAATAAGCATTTTGGTACATGACTCTTTTTGAATTATGGTTTTCTCAGGGTATATGCCTGGTAGTGAGATTGCAGGGTCGTATGGTAGTTCTATTTGTAGTTTTTTAAGGAAGCTCCATACTGTTCTCCATAGTGGCTGTATCAATTTACATTCCCACCAGCAGTGCAAGAGGGTTCCCTTTTCTCCACACCCTCTCCAGCATTTATTGTTTCTAGAGTTTTTGATGATGGCCAATCTGACTGGTGTGAGATGATATCTCAATGTAGTTTTGATTTGCATTTCTCTAATGATTAATGATGTTGAACATTCTTTCATGTGTTTGTTGGCAATCTGTATATCTTCTTTGGAGAAATGTCTATTTAATTTTTCTGCCCATTTTTGGATTGGGTTGTTTGGTTTTTTGTTATTGAGCTGCATGAGTTGCTTATAAATTTTGGATATTAATCCTTTGTCAGTTGCTTCATTTGCAAATATTTTCTCCCATTCTGAGGGTTGTCTTTTGGTCTTGTTTATGGTATCCTTTGCTGTGCAAAACCTTTTAAGTTTCATTAGGTCCCATTTGTTTATTTTTGTTTTTATTTCCATTTCTCTAGGAGATGGGTCAAAAAGGATCTTGCTGTGATTTAAGTCATACAGTGTTCTGCCTATGTTTTTCTCTAAGAGTTTGATAGTGTCTGGACGTACATTTAGGTCTTTAACCCATTTTGAGTTTATTTCTCTTTGTGGTGTTAGGGAGTGTTCTAATTTCATACTTTTACATGTAGCTGTCCAGTTTCCCCAGCACGACTTATTGAAGATGCTCTGTTTTCTCCACTGTATATCCTTCCCTCCTATATCGAAGATAAGGTGACCATATGTGTGTGGGTTTATCTCTGGGCTTTCTGTCCTGTTCCATTGATCTATATTTCTGTTTTTGTGTCAGTACCATAGTGTAATGTCTAGATTACTGTAGCCTTGTAGTATAGTCTGAAGTCAGGGAGCCTGATTCCTCTAGATCCATTTTTCATTCTCAAGATTGCTTTGGCTATTTGGAGTCTTTTGTGTTTCAATACAAAGTATGACATTTTTTGTTCTAGTTCTATAAAAAATGCCAGTGGTAATTTGATAGGGATTGCATTGAATCTGTATATTGCTTTGGGTAATACAGTCATTTTCACAATGTTGATTCTTCCAATCCAAGAACATGGTATATTTCTCTACCTATTTGTATCATCTTTAATTTCTTTCATCAGTATCTTATAGTTTTCTGCATACAAGTCTTTTGTCTCCTTAGGTAGGTTTATTCCTAGATATTTTATTCTTTTTGTTGCAATGGTAAATGGGAGTGTTTTCTTAATTTCATTCTCAGATTTTTCATCATTAGTGTATAAGAATGCAGGAGATTTCTGTGCATTAATTTTGTATCCTGCTACTTTACCAAATTCATTGATTACCTCGAGTAGTTTTCTGGTAGCATCCTTAGGATTCTCTATGTATAGTATCATGTCATCTGCAAACAGTAACAGCTTTACTTCTTCTTTTCCTATTTGGATTCCTTTTATTTCTTATTTTTCTCTGATTGCTGTTGCTATAACTTCCAAAACTAGGTTGAATAAGAGTGGTGAGAGTGGGCAACCTTATCTTGTTCCTGATCTTGGTGGAAATGGTTTCAGCTTTTCCCCATTAGGAACAATGCTGGCTGTGGGGTTGTCATATATGGCCTTTATTAGGTTGAGGAAAGTTCCCTCTATGCCTACGTTCTGCAGGGTTTTTATCATAAATGGGTGTTGAATTTTGTCAAAAGCTTTCTCTGCATCTATTGAGATGATCATATGGTTTTTCTCCTTTAGTTTGTTGATATGGTGTATCACGTTGATTGATTTGCATATATTGAGGAATCCTTGCATTCCTGGGATAAACCCCACTTGATCATGGTGTATGATCCTTTTAATGTGCTGTTGGATTCTGTTTGCTAGTAATTTCTTGAGGATTTTTGCATCTATGTTCATAAGTGAGATTGGCCTATAGATTTCTTCCTTTGTGACATATTGTCTGGTTTTGGTACCAGGGTGATGGTGGCCTCAGAGAACGAGTTTGGGAGTGTTCTTCCCTCTGCTATATTTTGGAAAAGTTTGAGAAGTATAGGTGTTAGCTCTTCTTTAAATGTTTGATAGAATTTGCCTGTGAAGCCTTCCAGTCCTGGGCTTTTGTTTGTTGGAAGATTTTTAATCACAGTTTCAATTTCAGTGCTTGTGATTGGTCTGTTCATATTTTCTATTTCTTCCTGGTTCAGTCTTTGCAGCTTGTGCATTTCTAAGAATTTGTCTATTTCTTCGAGGTTGCCCAATTTTTTGGCATAGAGTTGCTTGTAGTAATCTCTAATAATCTTTTGTATTTCTGCAGTGTCAGTTGTTACATCTCCTTTTTCATTTCTAATTCTATTGATTTGAGTCTTCTCTCTTTTATTCTTGATGAATCTGGCTAATGGTTTATCCATTTTATTTATCTTCTCAAAGAACCAGCTTTTACTTTTATTGATCTTTGCTATTGTTTCCTTCATTTCTTTTTCATTTATTTCTGATCTGATCTTTATGATTTCTTTCCTTCTGGTAAATTTGGGGGTTTTTTGTTCTTCTTTCTCTAATTGCTTTAGGTGCAAAATTAGGTTGTGTATTCGAGATGCTTCCTGTTTCTTAAGGTATGATTGTATTGCTATAAACTTCCCTCTTAGAACTGCTTTTGCTGTATCCCATAGGTTTTGGGTCGTCGTGTCTCCATTGTCATTTGTTTCTAAGTAGTTTTGATTTCCTCGTTGATTTCTTCAGTTATCACTTCGTTATTAAGTAGTGTATTGTTTAGCCTCCATGTGTTTGTATTTTTTACAGATCTTTTCCTGTAGTTGATATCTAGTCTCATAGCAGTGTGGTCAGAAAAGATACTTGATACGATTTCAATTTTCTTAAATTTGCCAAGGCTAGATTTGTGACCCAAGATATGATCTATCCTGGAGAATGTTCCATGGGCACTTGAGAAAAATGTATATTCTTTCTTTTTTTGGTTGGAATGTCCTATAAATATCAAGTAAATCCATCTTTTGTAATGTATCATTTAAAGCTTGTGTTTCCTTTTTTATTTTCATTTTGGATGATCTGTCCATTGGTGACAGTGGGGTGTTAAAGTCCCCTACTATGATTGTGTTACTGTTGATTTCCCCTTTTATGGCTGTTAGTATTTGCCTTATGTATTGAGGTGCTCCTATGTTGGGTGCATAAATATTTACAATTGTTATATCTTCTTCATGGATCGATCCCTTGATCATTATGTAGTGTCCTTCTTTGTCCCTTGTAATAGATTTTATGTTAAGGTCTATTTTGTCTGATATGAGAATTCCTACTCCAGCTTTCTTCTGACTTCCATTTGCATGGAATATCTTTTTCCATTCCCTCACTTTCAGTCTGTATGTGTCCCTAGGTCTGATGTGGGTCTCTTGTAGACAGCATATATATGGGTCTTGTTTTTGTATCCATTCAGCCAATCTGTGTCTTTTGGTGGGAGCATTTAATCCATTTACATTTAAGGTAATTATTTATATGTGTGTTCCTATTACCATTTACTTAATTGTTTCAGGTTGTTCTTGTAGGTCTTTTCCTTCTCTTGTGTTTCTTGCTTAGAGAAGTTCCTTTAGCATTTGTTGTAAAGCTGGTTTGGTGGTGCTGAGCTCTCTCTCTCAGCTTTTGCTTGTCTGTAAAGGTTTTAATTTCTCCATGAAATCTGAATGAGATCCTTGCTGGGTAGAGTCATCTTGGTTGTAGGTTTTTTTCCTTCATCACTTTAAATATGTCCTGCCACTCCCTTCTGGCTTGTAGAGTTTCTGCTGAAAGATCAGATGTTAACCTTATGGGGATTTCCTTTTGTGTTATTTGTTGTTTTTCCCTTGTTGCTTTTAATATGTTTTCTTTGTACTTAATTTTTGACAGTTTGATTATTATGTGTCTTGACGTGTTTCTCTTTGGGTTTATCCTGTATGGAACTCTCTGTGCTTCCTGCACTTGATTGATTATTTCCTTTCCTATATTAGGGAAGTTTTCAACTATAATCTCTTCAAATATTTTCTCAGTCCCTTTCTTTTTCTCTTCTTCTTCTGGGACCCCTATAATTCGAATGTTGGTGCGTTTAATGTTGTCCCAGAGGTCTCTGAGACTGTCCTCAGTTCTTTTCATTCTTTTTTCTTTCTTCTGCTCTGCAGTAGTTATTTCCACTATTTTATCTTCCAGGTCACTTATCCGTCCTTCTGCCTCAGTTATTCTGCTATTGATCCCATCTAGAGTATTTTTCATTTCATTTATTGTATTACTCATCGTTGCTTTCTTCCTCTATATTTCTTCTAGGTCCTTGTGAACTGTTTCTTGCAATTTGTCTATTGTATTTCCAAGATTTTGAATCATGTTTACTATCATTATTCTGAATTCTTTTTCAGGTAGACTGGCTATTATCTCTTCATTTGTTAGGTCTGGTGTGTTTTTATCTTGTTCCTTCATCTGCTGTGTGTTTTTCTGTCTTCTCATTTTGCTTATCTTACTGTGTTTGGGATCTCCTTTTTGCAGGCTGCAGGTTTGTAGTTCCCTCTGTTTTTGGTGTCTGTCCCCAGTGGCTGAGGTTGGTTCAGTGGGTTGAGTAGGTTTCCTGGTTGGGGGCCTAGTGCCTCTCTTCTGGTGGATGTGGCTGGATCTTGTCTTTCTGGTGGGCAGGTCCACGTCTGGTGGTGTGTTTGGGGATGTTGGTAGCCTTATGATTTTAGGCTGCCTCTCTGCTAATGGATGGGGCTGTAGACCTGTCTTGCTCTTTGTTGGTGTCTAGAACTGTTCGTTGATGGTCCTTGAGTGAAGCTGGGTCTTTGTGTTGAGATGGAGATCTTTGGGAGATTTTTGCCGTTTGATATTACATGGAGCTGGGAGGTCTCTTGTGGACCAGTGTCCTGAGTTTGGTTCTCCCACCTCAGAAACACAGCCTTGACACCTGGCTGGAGTGCCAAGAGCCTTTAATCCACACGGCTCAAAATAAAAGGGAGAAAACAATAGAAAGGAAAGAAAGGAAGGAGGCAAGGAGGGAGGGAGGGAAGGAAGGAAGAAAGGAAGGGAGGGAGGAAGATAGGAAGGGAGGAAGTAAGAAAGGATGGAAGGAAGAAAGGAAGGAAGGAAGGGAGGAAGGAAGAGAGGAAGGAAGGAAGGAGGGAAGCAGGAAAGAAAGGAGGGAAGAAAGAAAGGGAGAAGACAAAATAAAGTAGGATAAAATATAGTTATTAAAATAAAAAAGTAATTATTAAGAAGAAAATTTCTATTAAACAAAAAACAAACAAAAAAATGGGTCGGTCTAACCCTAGGACATATGGTGAAAACAAAGCTATACAGACAAAATCTCACACAGCAGCACACAGATATACACTCACAAAAAGAAAAAAGGGGGAAATAATAGGATATCTTGCTCCCAAATTCCACCTCCTCAACTTGGGATATTTTGCTGTCTATTCAGGTTTTCCACAGATGCAGGGCACTTCAAGTTGACTGTGGAGCTTTAATCCGCTGCTTTTGAAGCTGCTGGGATAGACGTCCCCCTCTCCTCTTTGTTCGCACAGCCCCTGGGGTTCAGCTTTGGACTTGGCCCCGCCTCTGTGTGTAGGTCATCCGAGGGCATCTGCCCTTCGCTCAGACACGACAGGGTTAAAGGAGCAGCTGATTTGGGGGTTCTGGCACAGGCCTGGGTTAGGGAGGGGTACAGATACGGGTCGAGCCTGTGATGTCAGAGGCCGGTGTGACTCTGCACTGTCCTGAGGCACACCGTGCGTTTTCCCGGGGAAGCTGTCCCTGGGTCACGGGGCAATGGCAGTGGCAGGCTGCACAGGCTCCTGGGAGGTAAGGTGTGGAGAGTGACCTGTGCTCTCACACAGGCCTCTTGGTGGCGGCAGTAGCAACCCTAGCATCCCACACCCGTCTCTGTTGTCCGTGGTTGTCTCAACCTCGTTTCTGGAGCTCCTTTATACAGTGCCCTTAATCCCCTCTCCTCACGCCCTAGGAAGCAAAGAGCCAAGAAAATGTCTCTTGTCTCTTTGGTAGCTCCGTGCCCATTTCTGGAGCTCCTTTAAGCAGCACGCTTAAACCCCTCTCCTCACGCACCAGGAGGCAAAGAGGGAAGAAAAGGTCTCTTGCCTCTTCAGCAGCTCCAGACTTCAACTGGACTCCCTCCAGGCTACCCGTGGTGCACTAACCCCTTCAGGTTGTTTTCCCTCTGCCAACTCCAGACCTTTCCCTGGGATCCGACTGAAGCCCGAGGCTCAGCTCCCAGCCCCCCTGCCCCAGTGGGTGAGCAGATGAGCCTCTTGGGCTGGTGAGTGCTGGTCGGCACTGATCCTCTGCGGAATCTCTCCACTTTGCCCTCCACACCCTGTTGCTGTGTTCTCCTCCGCGGCTCCAAAGGTTCCCCCTCCGCCACCAGCAGTCTCCACCCGTGAAGGGGCTTCTAGTGTGTGGAAACCTTTCCTCCTTCACAGCTCCCTCCCACTGGTGCAGGTCCCATCCCTATTCTTTTGTCTCTGTTTATTCATTTTTCTTTTGCCCTACCCACGTACGTGGGGAGTTTCTTGCCTTTTGGGAGGTCTGAGGTCTTCTGCCAGCGTTCGGTGGGTGTTCTATAGGAGAAGTTCCACTTGTAGATGTATTTCTGATGTATCTGTGAGGAGGAAGGTGATCCCCATGTCTTACTCTTCTGCCATCTTCTTGCTCCCCCCCCAAAGCAATCTTAAATAAGCAGAACAAAGATGGAGGCATCACATCGACTGATTTCAACCTATTTTATAGAGCTATGGTAATCAAAACACCATGGTAGTGTCCTAAAAACAAACACAGATAACAGAAAAGAAAGTCCAATGTTAAATCTACATATTTACAGTCCTCGAATCTTTGATAAGGGCAATAAGAATACACAAAGGGGAAAGGATGGTCTCTTTAATAAATGGTGTTGGATAAAATGTGTATCCATATGCAAAAGAAATAAATTGGACACATATCTTACACCATACACAAAAATTACCTTGAAATTGATTAAAGGATTAAGTTAAAACTTGAACCTGTAAAGTTTGTAGAAAAGCATATTGGGAAAAATATTTTTGGCATTGGTATTGGCAATGATTTTTCTGGATATGACACCAAAATCACAAGCAACAAAAGAAAAAATGAAGTAGTAGTACATCAAAATAAAGAGCTTTTGCCCAGCCACAGAAACAAACAACAAAATGAAAAGTCAACTTACAAAATGGGAGAAAATACTTGCAAACCATATATCCATTCTGAGTTAATATCCAAAATATGTTTTTAAAAAAATCATAGAACTCAATGGAAAATTATTTTTAAATGGGCAAGACCTGAATAGATATTTTTTCCAATGAACATGTACAAATGACCAATAGATGTATAAAAAGGTGCTCAAATCATAAGGGAAATGAAAATAAAAACCACAATGGGATAGCACCTCATACCTGTTAAGATATGAAAAAAGACAAGAGATAATAAGTGTTGATGAAGATGTGGAGACAAGAACACTCTTGTAGGCCATTGGTGGGAATGTGAATTCTTATAGTCATTAAGAAAACAATATGGAGATTCCCCCCCAAATTAAAAACATAATAGCCATAATATCCAACAATCACTCTTCTGGATATATATGCAAAGGAAATAAAATCAGGATCTCCATGAGATATCTGCACTTTGATGTTCATAGTAGCATTATATACAAAAGCTAAGATATGGAAACAACCTAGGTGCCCATCAATGGATGAATTAATAATCAAAATGTGATATATGTGATTTATTATGTACATGTACTATAGAATATTATTAGACTATAAAAAGAAGAACATTCTGATATTTGTGGCAACATGGTTGAACATGAAAGGCATTATGCTAAGTGATATGAGCCAGACACAGAAAGACTAGTACCACAGGACCTCAATTATATGTTAAATCTAAACGTTTGAACTCAGAAAATCAGACTAGAATGGTGATTGTTAGGGTATTGGGGGTGGATGAAAAGGGGAGGTGTTGGTTAAAGAGTAAAAAATTTCAGTCAAAAGATGAATAAATTCTGGGAATCTATTGCATAGCATTGTGCCTCTAGTTAATGTATTGTACACTTGAAATTTGCTAAGAGAGTAGCTCTAAAATGTTCATATCACACACACAAAATGAAAACTATGTGAGGTGATGGATGTGTTAAAAACCTAATTGTGGTAACTATTTCACAAGGTATAGGCATGCCTCAGAGATATTGTGGGTTTGGTTTCAAACCACCTCAATAAATGAATGTTGCAATAAAGTGTGTCACACAAATTCCTGGTTTCCCAGTGCATATGAAGGTTGTGTTTATACTATACTGTATTCTATTGAGTGTGCAATGGCATTATGTCTAAAGATGTATATACCTTAATTTAAAAAATACTTTATTGCTGAAAAATGCTAACTAACATCTGAGCCTTCAGCAAGTCATAATATTTTTATTCATGGAAGGTCTTGCCTTGATGTTGGTGGCTGCTGACTGATCAGGATGGTGGTTGCTGAATTTTGGAGTTTTTAATGGGAATTTCTTAAAATAAGAAAACAAACTGTATTTCTTCCATTTAGTGTGCCTTATAAAGTTTTTGTTGGATGCTAGACATGATGTACTGAATAAAATAACTGAGGTAATTGTTCCTCCTGGAGTTTTTAATTCTCAAGCTTGTCCACACTGAGTCTCCAGCAGTTTGCTGATTATTGAAGCATTGTTATTCCAGCACTACAATGGTGATTTCTGCTTTTGAGTCTTCTGTTCTGGTAAGATGTGATTCTCTATATCTGCCTTTCTGTCTCTCTAATATTTGTGGCATCAATTTGCCCTATGACTGCAATTCTTTAGTGCATCTAAGAAGAGTGATTGATATTTAGTTTACTCAGCTTTTTGTTGTTGTTGTTACTATATTTAATTTTTAGCAAATATTCTATAGCTAGGTTTTATGTCCATACAAGGATTCAGTGAATGTCAGACAAATATTTTGAGCATTTCTTCAATCATCACTTAATGAGTTCCTGACTGACTTTTCATCACAATCCTTTTTAAATAATTGTTCAATTCTTTCCTAAACACATATGTCCATTGCCAAACTACTTTTTCACTTAGAATGCAGAATCTTCAAATAGCTGCACAGACCTTTTTTTGAAAGTGCTGCACTTTAAAAGCTGTTTTATAAAACCAATGTCAATGTGGCAGTGGAGCACGTTTTTATTGTGCTAAGCCTATCATGATAAAAAAGTTAGACCTATATGTTATTTTTCTTTTTTAACTTTCTAAAAGAAAACAAATTGTGAAACATGAAATTAAGACCCAGTCCAATTAAGTATACTTGTAAGGATTTCAGGAAGAGGTTGTGCACTACCTAAACATATTGTCATAGAAGCATCAATGACTTTAGTCTGGCTATCTGAAGGACTGAGAGAATTAATGAATTCTATCATAGCAGTCATGAAGAAATTGAGTCATACTCACTTTCCATATATATTTGGGCCAATTTATGAATATTTTATTTCATTCTGTTGTTTTTTCTATTTATCTCCCACTACTGTATGTGATTGATTGATTGATTGATTTTTATTTTTGGCTGTGTTGGGTCTTCATTGCTGTGTATGGGCTTTCTCTAGTTAGGGTGAGCTTTCTCTACTTAGGGGCTACTCTTCATTGTGGTGCATGGGCTTCTCATTGTGGTGGCTTCTCTTGTCATGGAGCACAGGCTCTAGGCATGCAGGCTCAGTAGTTGTGGCACATGGGCTTAGTTGCTCTGCAGCATATGGGATCTTCCAGGCCAGGTATTGGACCCATGTCCCCTACATTGGCAGGCGGATTCTTAGACACTGTGCTATCAGGGAAGCCCACTACTGCATGTCTTAATCATTAAAACTTTAATTTTGTTTAGAGTTAGTCCCATCTGTTATTATTATGAGACTTCTTGGTGATTCTTATTTATTTTTCCACATAATTTTAATATTTCTATGTCTAGATCTCCAAATATAACATCAAAACCATATTGTTGCATTTATTTATATTGTACAAAATTTATTAAGTTATACACATTTTATATCTTTTTGATTTTGAATCTTGATTTTTATTAATTAAACTTTATTGGAGTATGGCTGATTTACAATGTTATGTTAGCTTCCACTACACAACAAATGAATCAGCCATACACATACAGGTATCCCTTCCCTTTTGGACTTCCCTCCAATTTAGGTTATGATAATACATTAGGTGGAGTTCCCCATGCTATACAGTATGTTCCCACTGGTTGTCTCTTTTATACACAGTATAAATGTGTATTGTGTCTATGTGTCAAACTCAGTCTCCCAATTCCTCCCACCCAACCCCTTTCCCCCTTGGTATCCATACATTTGATCTCTATGTGTTGCTATTTCTGCTTTGCAAATAAGATAATCTATAGCATTTTTCTAGATTGCACATATATGAGTTATTATACTATTTTTGCTTTTCTCTTTCTGACTTACTTCACTCTGTATGACAATTTCCAGGTCCATCCACATCTCTACAAATGACCCAATTTCATTCCTTTTTATGGCTGAGTAATATTCCATTGTATATATATATACTATATCTTTTTCACCCCTTCCTGTGTTGATGGACATTAAGTTGCTTCCATGTTCTGGCTATTGTAAATAGTGCTGCTATGAACACTGAGGTGCATGCGTTTCTTGAATTATGGTTTTCTCTGGTTATATGCCCAGTAGTGGGATTGTTGAGTCATATGATAGTTCTATTTTTAGTTTTTGAAAGAACCTCCATATGGTTTTCCATAGTGGCTAATTCAATTTACATTCCCACCAACAATGTAGGAGGGTTCCCTTTTCTGCACACCCTCCCCAGCATAATTTTTTGTAGATTATTTGATGATAGCCATTCTGACTTGTGTGAAGTGATACCTCGCTGCAGTTTTGATTTGCATTGCTCTAGTGATTAGTGATGTTGAGCATCCTTTCATGTGTTTATTGGCAATATGTATATCTTCTTTGGAGAAATGTCTAGTTTGGTTTTCTGCTCATTTTTGGATTGGTTTGTTTGTTTGTTTGTTTGTTTGATATTGAGCTCCATTAGCTGCTTCTATATTTTGGAGATTAATCCTTTGTCAGTTGCTTCATTTGCAAATATTTTCACCCATTCTGAGGGTTTTCTTTTTGCCTTGTTTATCCTTTGCTGTGCAAAAGCTTTTAAGTTTAATTAGATCTCATTTGTTTATTTTTGTTTAATTTTCATTACTCTAGGAGGTGGATAAAAAGCATCTTGTTGCAATTTATGTCAAAGAGTGTTCTGCCTATGTTTTCCTCTGAGAGTTTTATAGTGTCTGGCCTTACATTTAGGTCTTTATTCCATTTTGAGTTTATTTTTATGTATGATGTTAGAGAGTGTTCCACTTTCATACTTTTATATGTAGCTGTCCAGTTTTCCCAGCACCACTTATTGAAGAGTCTGCTTATTTGCCATTGTATATTTTTCCCCCCTTTGGCAGAGATTAGGTGACTATAGGTGCATTGGTTTATCTCTGGGCTTTCTATCCTGTTCCATTGATCTATACATCTGTTTTGCTGCCAGTACTATACTTTCTTCATTACTATAGCTTTGTAGTATAGTCTGAAGGCAGAGAGCCTGATTCCTTCAGCTCTGTTTTTCTTTCTCAAGATTTCTTTAGATATTCGAGGTGTTTTGTGTTTCTATACAAATTGCAATGTTTTTTGTTCTGGTTCTGTGAATACTGTCAGTGGTAATTTGATAGGGATTGCATTGAATCTGTAGATTGCTTTGGGCAGTATAGACATTTTCACCATATTGATTATTCCAATCCATGAACATGGTATATCTCTCCATCTGTTTGTGTCATCTTTGATTCTTTTCAAGAGTGTCTTACAGTTTTCTGAATACAGGTCTTTTGCCTCCTTAGGTAGGTTTATTCCTAGGTATTTTATTCTTTTTGTTGCATTTGTAAATAGGATTGTTCCTTTAATTTCTCTTTCTGCCTTTTTGTTAGTGCATACAAATGCAAGGGATTTCTGTGTATTAATTTTGTATCCTGCAACATTACCAAAATCCTTGATTAGCTCTACTAATTTTCTGGTGGCATCTTTAGGATTTTCTAGGTATAATATCATGTAATCTGCAAATAGTGACAGTTTTCCTTCTTCTTTGCCAAGTTGGATTCATTTTATTTATTTTTCTTCTCTGAATGCCATGGCTAGAACTTCCAAAAACTGTGTTGAATAATAGTGGTGACAGTGGACACCCTTGCCTTGTTCCTGATCTTAAAGGAAATGCTTTCAGTTTTTCACCATTGAGAATGATGTTTGCTGTGGGTTTGTCATATATGGCCTTTATTATGTTGAGATATGTTCCCCCTAGGCCCACTTTCTGCAGACTTTTTATCACAAATGTGTGTTGAATTTTGTCAAAAGCTTTCTCTGCATCTATTGAGATAATCATGTGGTTTTTATTCTTTAATTTATTAATATGGTATATCACATGGATTGATTTGTGTATATTGAAGAATCCTTACATCCCTGGAATAAATCCCACTTGAGCATGGTGTATGATCCTTTTAATGTATTGTTGGATTCTGTTGCTACTATTTTGTTTAAGATTTTTGTGTCTATGTTCATCAGTCATATTGGCCTGTAATTTTCTTTTTTTGTAACATCTTTGTCTGGTTTTGGTATCAGGGTGATGGTAGCCTCATAGAATGTGTTTTGGTGTATTCCACCATCTGCAATTTTTTGGAAGAGTTTGAGAAGCATAGGTGTTAACCTCTTCTCTAAATGTTTGATAGAATTCACCTGTGAAGACTTCTGGTCCTGCACTTTTATTTGTTGGAAATTTTTAATCACAGTTTCAATTTCATTACTTGTTATTGGTCAGTTCATATTTTCTATTTCTTCCTGGTTCAGTCTTAGAAGTTTGTACTTTTCTAATAATTTGTCTATTTCATCCAAGTTGTCTATTTTATTGGCATATAGTTGCTTTTGGTACTCTCTTATGGTCCTCTGTCTTTCTATTGTGTCAGTTGTAACTTCTTTTCCATTTCTAATTTTACTGATTTCAGTCCTCTCCATTTTTTTCTTGATGAGTCTGGTTAACGGTTTATCAATATTGTTTATCTTCTCAAAGAACCAGCTTTTAGTTTTATTGATCTTTGCTATTGTTTTCTTTTTTTTTCTGTTTCATTTATTTCTGCTCTGATCTTTATGATTCCTTTCCGTCTACTAACTTTAGGTTTTGTTTATTCTTTTCTCTAATTGCTTTAGGTGTAAGGTTAGGTTGTTTATTTCAGATTTTTCATGTTTCTTGAGGTAGGATTGTATTGCTATAAACTTCGCTCTTAGAACTGATTTTGCTGCATCCCATAGATTTTGGATCATTGAGTTTTTATTGTCATTTGTTTCTAGTTATTTTTTGATTTCCTCTTTGATTTCTTCTGTGATCTCTTTGTCATTTAGTAGCATGTATTTGTGTTTTTTAAAGTTTTTTTTTTCCTGTAATTTATTTCTAATCTCATAGCATTTTGGTCAGAAAAGATGCTTGTTATAATTTCATTCTTCTTTAATTTACTGAGGCTTGATTTATGATCCAAGATGTGATTTATCCTGGAAAATGTTCTGTGTGCTCTTGAGAAGAATGTCTGTTCTGCCACTTTTTGGTGGAATGCCCTATAAGCATCATTTAAGTGTTTTGGTCTATTGTGTCATTTAAAGCTTGTGTTTCCTTTTTTATTTTCTGTTTGGATGATCTGTCCATTGGTGTGAGTGGGGAGTTAAAGTTCCCCACTATTATTGTGTTACTGTCATTTTCTCCTTTTATGGCTATTAGCATTTGCCTTATATATTGAGGTGTTCCTTTGTTGAGTGCATAAATACTTACAATTCTTAAATCTTCTTCTTAGATTGTCCCTTTGATCATTATGTAGTGTCCTTCCTGGTCTCTTGTAATAGTCTTTATTTTAAATTCTATCGTGTCTGATATAAATATCACTATTCTAGCTTCCTTTGTTTCCCATTTGCATGGAATATCTTTTTCCATCCTCTCAATTTCAGTCTGCATATGTCCCTAAGTCTGAAGTGGGACTCTTGTAGATAGGATATATACAGACCTTGTTTTTGTATTCATTTAGCTAGTCTGTGTCTTTTCATTGGGGCATTTAATCCATTTACATTTAAGGTAATTATAGACATATATGTTCCTATTACCATTTTCTTATTTTGTGCGGGTTTGCTCTTGTAAGTCTTTTTCTTTTCTTGTGCTTCCCACCCTCAGAAATTTCTTTAGTATTTGTTGTAATGCTGGTTTGGTCATGCTGAATTGTCTTAGCTTTTGCTTATCTGTAAAGCTTTTTATTTCTCCTTAGGTTCTGAATGAGATTCTCTCTGGGTAGAGTAACCTTGGTAGTAGCTTTTCCCTTTCATCACTTTAAATATATCCTGTCATTACCTTCTCGTCTGCAAAGTTTCTGCTGAAAAATCAGCTGATAACCTTATGGGGATTCCCTTGTATGTTATTTTATTTTATTTTTTTTGCTTTTCCCTTGCTGCTTTTAATATTTTTTTCTTTGCATTTAATTTTTGTTAGTTTGATTAATTTGTGTCTTGCTGTGTTTCTCCTTGGCTGTATCCTGTATTGAACTCTCTGCATTTCTTTGTCTTGATTGACTATTTCTTTTCCCATGTTAGGGAAGTTTTTGACTATAATCTCTTCAAATATTTTCTCAGGCCCTTTCCCTTTCTCTTCTTCTGGGACCCCTATAAATCGAATGTCAGTGCATTTGATGTTGTCCCAGTTATCTCTGATATTGTCTTCAATTCTCTTCATTCTTTTTTCTTTATTCTGTTCCTCAGCAGTTATTTCCACCATTCTACCCTCTAGCTCACTTATTCATTCTTCTGCTTCAGTTATTCTGCTGTTGATTCCTTCTTATGTATTTTTCATTTCAGTTATTGTGTTGTTCATTACTGATTGTTTGTTCTTTAATTCTTCTAGGTTTTTTTAAAATGTTTCTTGTATTTTCTCCATTCTATTTCCTAGATCTTGGATCATCTTCATTATCATTACTCTGAATTCTGTTTCAGATAGCTTACCTATTTCTTCTTCTTTTATTTTGTCTTGTGGGATTTTACCTTGCTCCCTTGCCTACAACATATTTCTCTGTCATTTAATTTTTCGAACCTACTGTGTTTATGGTTTTTCCAGGCTCGTAGTTACTGTTGTTTTTGTTGACTGCCCCCTGCTGAGTGAGTTTGGTCCAGGGCCTTGTGCAGGCTTCCTGGTGAGAGGACGTGGTGCCTGCATTCTGTTTGGTGGATTTGAATATTTTCCCTCTGATGGGCAGGGCTTAATAAGGTGGTGAGTTTTGGGGTATCTGTGAGATTAGTATGACTTTAGGCAGCCTGTATACAGATGGGTGAGGCTGTGGTCCTGTTTTGCTGGTTATTTGGTGTGAGGTGTTTAGCACTGGAACCAACAGGCAGTTGTGTGAGGCTGGGTCTTGGTGTTGATATGGATACCTTCGGGATGCACATCCTGATTAGTATGCCCTGGGCCTGGGAAATCTCTGGGGTTCCAGCATCCTGGACTATGTTCCCATCCCGGAGACCCAGGCCTGCCCCTTGGTCAGGGAACCAAGAGCCTGCAAGCTGCACAGTGTAACCCAATAAAAAATGGAGAGAAGAAAAGGAAGAAGCATAAAAGAAAGCAAAACAAAGGAAAACAAAACAAACAAAAAAACAGCCAAACAAATTCAGAGCAAATAGCAAGAACAGCAGTAAACAAATAGCAGCAACACAGCACACTGTTACACACACACACACACACACACACACACACACACACACACAAACACACAGAGAAAGGAAAAAGAAAACAAGGGAATAGACAACCAAACAAGAGAATTTTATATGAGAACAGTTGATAGGGATTATAATAATGAAAACAAAGAATGACATATTAAGCAGAAAAAGTGGCAAGAAAGAACATCAACAGCAATAACATAAATGCTAACAGAACATAGAATATACACCTAAAAATAATCTAAAAAAAAGAAAAAAGAAAGTGAAATATAAAATGAAGAACAAAAACAAGACAAAAGCCACAAAGCCACAAAAAAGTAAAGGAAAAATATAAATATAAAAACTTTATATATATTAAGAAAATAACAATAAAAAACTAGAAAATAAAAAAAATAAAAGATAAAAATAATAAAAGCAACAGCACCAACTGAACAAAATGAAACAAACCAACAAAGTATAATTGTAATAAGAATATTTTCCTGGGGCTGCCTCCTCAAGAGGCTTTTCAGTACATCTAGGTAGGTCTCTGGACCTGCTATGGACAGTGTGTGGTCAGCTCAGACTCTGATCTGACACAATTCCCATGTGTATTTGCTCACAAAGTCCAGTGCTGCAAAGGCTAGACTGGTCTCAGATGTTGAAGCACTCGTTGTTTATTCAGGTATTCCACAAACACAGGATTTACCAGGCCAATATTTGGTATTTAATTCATGTGCTGCTGCATGGAAAGATTTGCATTTCTCTTCCCTAGTTTCAATGCCCCTTGGGCTCAGTTTTGCTTTTAATACCACCTCAGAGTGTGTGCCACCCTCAGGCATCTGATCCTTGCCTACATGACAGGGAGCAAAATCAGTGGCTGCTTGGAATACACCTGGGTACACCCAGTACCTGCAGTGGCAGGATCTGGCCTATGGTAGCATTATCGGTCCCGCCTCACACTTGCCTCTCAACAATGGCACCTTGCTTTCTAGGAAGACCGTGGTTCCTCTAAGGGCATTCCCTGCCATGTGTCCCTTCACTCCCCTTGTCCCTTCTTTGGATCCACACAGCCAATTGTTTCTCTCCGCAGGTGTGTTCTTCCAACATCACACTTTACCCTTCCAACCCTGCCATCTTTGGTGGACTCTCATCTCAGGCAGGGGCACCCAGGGCTGATTCCCAAGGAGGTTTTGGGTTGGGTGGTGATCAGGCCCCTGGAGCCTACACTGGTGGAGATGACCCCGTCCCAAGGGGCTGGTGGGCCCACTCAGATGGGAGCCCCTCCCAATGCCCACAGAAGCTGAAGAAGCTGGCAGATGAGGAAGGGGTTTATAATGGTAGCTATATCCCTTGCAAGATGCTGGACTATGATGCCGGACTATGATGCCTTGCTATCGTGTCTCAGGCTTTTTCCATAGACTTTCCCATTTGTGACGCCCCTTGTTCCTGTCCCTTCAGGCTGTCTTTTCACAGACAAGAGCTCTTCTCTCCCTGGGTCTGTACTCCAAACCCCTCCTTCCAACACCCAGCTCCCCTTCGCAACAGGAGACTCATGATTCATGCTGGAATGTGCAGAGCTGTAGCGTGGATAATGCATGCAGTTCTTACTTTTCTTGCCTTCCACAGACCGTATGCTACATTCTCCTTTGATCCCCTGAAGTTCTTTTTCTGTCCCAGCTGATTTCCCCTCTGTGACGGAGTCTTTATTAATGTGGGGATCTCTCCTTATCTTCAGCTTCCCTCAGGGGTTCCTGGTTTCTTTTCTATTCCTCTTTTCTTTTATCTTCTTTCTTTAGTTCTTTTATGTGTCTGAAGTCTACCGTTAATGTTTAGCAAATGCTCTATGGGAACTGTTCCATTTGTAAATGTGTTTTTGATGAACTTGTGTGGAGCGACAAATTCTGTGTCCTCTTATTCTGCCATCTTGACTCCTCCTCTGATGATGAATCTTTAAAATCTAATTATTTTAAAATATTTTTCATAAAGATTTGAACATTTATTCTTATTCTATTACTAGGTATTTTATATTTATTGCTCTTGTAAATAAAGTATTTTCTTATGTTATATTTTCTAAATGAATGCTAGTGTTATATATAAGTGTTATTGACTTCTACATGTTAAATTTATACTCCGTTACCCTGCTGAACTCTTACATTTATTCTTGTAGTCTACTTGTTAATTTCTTCTACATGTACCAGTTATAAAATAATATTATCTGAAAATAGCAATGGATCTGTTCTTCTTTGCAATTCTGTTAATTTAATATATAATGGATTTCTCTTGTTTAACATGCTGACTAATAATTAAACACAGTGATAAATAATTCAGGTAATGATGGACACACTTGTATCTAACTTAAATTTGAATATTTTTGTGTTAATAAAGTATTCATTTATCTTATTTTATTTAAGTTATGATTAAAATAAGAATGGTTTGGGGCTTCCCTGGTGGTGCAGTGGTTGAGAGTCCACCTGCTGATGCAGGGTACACATGTTTGTGCCCCAGTCCGGGAAGATCCCACATGCCATGGAGTGGCTGGGCCCCTGAGCCATGGCCGCTGAGCCTGCGTGTCTGGAGCCTGTGCTCCACAACAGGAGAGGCCACAGTGGTGAGAGTCCCGTGTACCGCAAAAAAAAAAAAAAAAAAAAAAGAATGGTTTGCAAAGGCTTCACTACAGAAATAATAAAATTTTATTACACACATAATAAATAATATTAATATATTTTCTAATGTTCATTATTGGGTTTCTGGAGTAAGCTTTATTGGCAATGTTGTGTAATTCTTTAATATATTGTTATATTTCCAGTGTTTTACTAAGAGTTTTGTGTTAATATTCATAATGAATGTTGGTCTATAATTTTCAATTTTTCTTTAGTCTTTGCGGTCTTTCACTAATAATGAGAAGCTTGCTTCAAAGAAAGAATTAAAAACAATCTTTCTTTATTTAACTCTGAAACATCTTAAATATCACTGAGATAAACAGCTGCTTAAAGCTTTGGTTTAAATTCTCTATGATATAATTTGAGCCTGTTGGATTGTTTTGGCAAAGGATAAAATTTTCAATATTCTTATTCTACAGAAATTAATTTCTTTAGGAGTTTCATCACTTCTGGAGAAAGATTGAGTAAATATGTTCTCCTAAAGAAAGTAGATTTATGTAAGTTATTTTTGTGTGTATTTGGTTTCTGTATTGCTGTGGTTATTTCCCTCTTACTTCATATTTGATATATTCATGCTTTCTTTTTTAATGTTATATAAATTATTGGATTTTTCACAGAATGTGTTTTGTATTTACTTACTAGATATACAATTTTCTTCCCAATTTATTTATGTAATTTATATGTAATAATTTCATAATTTTTTTCCCTTCAATATGTTTTATTCCATTTCAAATTTATAATATTGCATACATTATGATTTTGATTTTATTGTGAATGAATATATTTATTTGATGTTAAGTACTTTCTTCTTAACACTGTCTAGCTCTTTTATAGTTTCTCATTCTCATTATTTGTGAGATATATTCAGTTTCTGCCTTATTTCCACTTTGATGTAAAAGGTCATTAAGAGAGAATTATTATTTAATTTCAGAAAGGGTTATTTTAAAATATTTTTTCAAAAATTTGGTCAGTATGAAAGTTCCATGGACATGTGATAAGAATGCGTATTGTCTATTTTCAAAATACAGAGATAGAAATATATAACAGCATAAACTTTGCAATTATATATTTTTCAATTTCCTGTAACTATACTTCATTTTTCATATTTGATCTGTGAGACTCAGAAAATTGGAATGGAAGTATACTAATATTTGTGTGTTTATCTCTATTTCTCCTTGCATATCCTGTAGGATTTGCTTTATGACTGTTGACACTATGTTCTTTTATGGATAGCTATTCATGTGTTTTTTTTTTTTCTTTTAAAAAATTATTGAAATATAGTTGATTTACAATATCATGTAGGTTTCACGTGTATTCATAATGTTTTATCTTCATTTTGAATTATATTTTTAAGCATTCATAGTTGTACTTCAAATTGTTTAATGATTTAGGGATATCTTATCTTCCCTTAGTTTGTGACCCCACATTTGTTTATGTTTGCATTTGACTAGTACAACTTTTCTCACACTTCTATTTTTAATCTTTTTACATTAAGTTGCTTCAGAAGTGCCCTGTGTATATTATAAAGTTGAGCTTTGAATTGTGCTCCAATTTTATTTTTGTCTTACAATTGATGAATGAGTCTCATTTATTTTCACATTGTTAAAAATAAACAGATATATTTTTAAAAATTAGTGTTTTTTAAGCAAAAATCAATTGTACTCAAGCAGCACCAAACGAGTAGTTTGGAGGACTCCACCAACAGGAGCTGGGGACAGACTTTATATAGAAAAAGTGAAAGCAAAGTAAAGAAATTATTGATTGGCTGTAGTTTAAAGCCTAGTTGTTTGTGATTTGTTGTCTTCAGGTTTTGACTTGATAAACTTGAGTCATTTACAGCCTTAGATTTTGGTTTGCTTATATAGCTCGCCATGGCATTAGATCCACCTCAGTCTAATAATTGCCTAGTTTAATTAATTTAACAACAGATATGATAAAATGTTAGATATTATCTTAATTTTGTTTCAGTTTATAACTGACATATTTTTCAAAGTTTTACACTCTCTGATCTGTTTGTCTTTTGTTTCTTTATTTTTACTTATACTCAGAAAGATTTTTGTATAATTTTTGTAATTATCTTAATAATGATAACTCTATATAATATTATTTAGCCTCTTTATTTTTGACAAATGCTGCTTATTTCCTATATTTGCATTCTCAAACTATGTTCTTGGGACTACTGATGAAGTCCCAATGGTGATGAAATTCTGCCATTTGCAGGAACATGGCTCAACCTAGAGAATACTATGCTTAGTGAAGAAGTCAGACAGAGAAAGACAAACACTGTATGATATCATTTATATGTGGAATGTAAAAAAAGTACAAAATAATCTTACAGTAAAACAGAAGCAGACTCATAGATATAGAAAACACACCAGTGGATACCAGAAGGGGTAGCAGAGAGGGGAGGGTCATGTTAGGTTCATGAGATTAAAAGATACAGACTACTATGGGTAAAATAGATAAGCAACAGGGATATATTGTATAGCACAGGGAATTACAGCCTTTATTTTGTAGTAACTTTTAATGAAGTATAATATCTAAATATACTGAATCTCTATACTGTACAACTGAAAATAAATGTAATATTGTAAATCAAATATATTCAATTTTAAAAACATGTTCCTGACACTCTTTAGAATCCCAAGAAACTCTTGAAGGGTTTGTTTTGTTAAAACTATTTGAAATCCCTAGTCAGGGCTGTCAGAGAGGAAAAAGAAATAAAAGGAATCCAAAATGGAAAAGAAGAAGTAAAACTGTCATTGTTTGCAAATGACAGGAACTATACATAGAAAATCCTAAAGATGCCACAAAAAAACTACTAGAGCTAATCAATAAATTTAGTAAAGTTTCAGGATACAGAGAAATATTTTGCATTCCTATACACTTATAACAAAAGATCAGAAAGAGAAATTAAGGAAACAATCCCATTCACCACTGCAACAAAAAGAATAAAATACCTAGGAAATAATCTACGTAAGGAGGCAAAAGCCCTGTATGCAGAAAACTATAAGACACTGATGAAAGAAATCAAAGATGACACAACGAGATGGAGAGATATACCATGTTCTTGGATTGGAAGAATCAATATTGTGAAAAAGACTATACTACCCAAGCAATCTAGAGATTCAATGAAATCCCATTAAAATCACGAACAACATTTTTCACAGAACTAGAAGGAAACATTTTCCAATTAGTATGGAAACACAAAAGATCCCAAATAGCTAAAGCAATCTTGAGAAATAAAAACGGAGCTGGAGGAATCAGGATCCCTGACTTCAGACTATACTACAAAGTTACAGTAATCAAAACAGTATGATACTGGCACAAAAAACAGAAATATAGATCAATGGAATGGGATAGAAAGCCCAGAGATTAATCCATACCCCTATGTTCATCTAATCTATGACAGAGGCAAGAATATACAGTGGAGCAAAGACAGTGTCTTCAATAAGTGGTGCTGGGATAAATGGATGGTTACATGTAAAGGAATGAAATTAGAACACTCCCTAACACCATACACAAAAATAAACTAAAAATGGATCAAAGACCTAAATGTAAAGCCCAAAACTATAAAACTCTTAGAGGAAAACATAGGCAGAACACTCTTTGACATAAATTGCAGCAAGAACTTTTTTGATCCACCTCCTAGAGTAATGAAATAAAAATAAACAAATGGGACCTAATTAAACTTAAAAGCTTTTGCACATCAAAGATACCATACACAAAACAAAAAGACAACATTTAGAATGGGAGAAAAAGTTTGCAAATGAAGCAACTGACAAGGGATTACTCCAACATATACAAACAGCTCATGCAGCTCAATATCCAAAACCAAATAATACAATAAAAAATGGGGGGGGGGGGTCTAAATAGACATTTCTCCAAAGAAGACATGCAGATGGCCAAGAGACACATGTAAAGATGCTCAGCATCACCAAATATTTGAGAAATGCAAAGCAAAACTTCAATGAGGTATCACTTCACACTGGTCAGAATGCCCATTATCAAAAAAGTTTACAAATGGTAAATGCTGCAGAGTGTGTGGAGAAAAGGGAACCCTCTTGCACTGTTGGTGAATGTAAATTCATACAGCCTCTATGGAGAACAGTATGGAGATTTCTTATAAAACTGAAAATAGAACTACCATATGACTTAGCAATCCCACTCTTGGGCATATACTCAGAGAAAACCATAATTCAAAAAGACACATGCACCCCAGTGTTCAATGCAGCACTATTTATAGTAGCCAGGACATGGAAGCAACCTAAATGTCCAATCAGCAGAGGAATGGATAAAGAAGATGTGGTACATATATACAATGGAATATTACTCAGCCATAGAAAGGATTGAAATTGGGTCATTTGTAGAGACATGGATGGACCTAGAGACTGTCTTACAGAGTGAAATCAGGAAGAGAAAAGCAAATATCATATATTAACACATATATGTAGAATCTAAAAAAATGATATTAATGATATTATTTGCAAAGCAGAAATAGAGGAACAGATGTAGAGAACAAACATATGGATACCAAGAGGAGAGGGTGGTGGGATGATTTGGGAGATAGTGATTGACATATATGCACTGTTGGTACTATGTATAATATAGATAACTAATGAGAACCTACTGTATAGCACAGGGAACTGTACTCAATGCTCTGTGGTGACCTAAATGTGATGGAAATCCTAAAACAGAGGGGATATATATGTATACATATAGCTGATTCACTTTGCTGTACAGTAGAAACTAACACAACATTGTAAAGCAACTATACTCCAATAAAATTTTTTTAAAACTATATTTATAAAAACTCTAATATGTTGTTTACTTTTTTACTCTCATTCTATCACGCATGTTGTGTGTAGTTTTCCAAAGTCTACAAACTGAGTGATGAAGAAACAATGTAGATGCAGAAGGAGATATGAGCATCCAACTCTCTTCTTTTTAAGTCAGTTATTTAGGGATTTGCAAAATGTAGAACAATACCACTCCTCACTGATTGCTTTGCTTTTTTAGACATTGTATTTTTCCGAAGTTTACATTATTTATGTTAATATGCAATGGATATTTCATGGTTATTTTAAGCAAATTAATAACAGTAATTTATCAGTTTTAAATTTTAATATAATAGGTATTGATAGAATCTATATGCATAAAAGTTATGTGTGCTTTTTCATAATTTTAATAGTGTGAAAGTGTACTGAAACTCAAAATTTGGGAACTATTGTCCTATTGATAAGTGATAAAAATCATAGCATATATACTTTTCCTTCTCTCTCATTTTTATCTCTTCCATAACGAAGATTTATTAAAGAATATTTTCTTTCTGTTTACACCAGCACTGTCAATATGTTTATACATCTATATTTTGTTTTGTCACCTTTAAATAGTAGTCTATTACTTTCAGCTAATACACACCAGTCAGTGTAAATAATCTACTTCTTACCTTCTTTCCTAGTCAGCGTCCACATTTTACAAGTTATAATATTTTACATTGTTAATGCAACTGCATTTCATTATGTTCTGTCACCCTAACAACTAACCTCACTTAAATTTTTATTCTATAGTTAAATAAATACATTCATTGAATACCAACAGTCTTTTTTTGATGGAATTCCCTGGTCATTGGCTGAAATTCAAACTTTTGAACTTTCCTTAAGAAGACTCAGAAGAATATTCCTTTAATTTTTACATGTTCAAAGCTGTTTGTAGCTTTGGTGCTTTTATGGGTCCTTTTGATGTTATAAAATCCTTGGGTTACATTCATTTTTCCTTAAAGTATTTTGAATTTCTGATTCAAAAATATTTATATCTGCATATATTTGTTTATGGGTGTTTAATTTGTGTTGAATTATTACATTATACTTTACTTTCTGTTTATTTGGAGGTAGGTTTTTATCAGCTGAAACATTTAATTTTGATATTCTCTTTTCTTCTTACAGGAGCTTTCTTAGATTATAAACTTTTTTAAAAGCTGTATTAGCACTAACATTTGTATGACAATAGGAATGAGGGTTTGGAGTGGCTAAGTATGTTTCTTCATTTTAATGATCTTTTATGTTAGTATAACAATGTACAGTTAATTTAGTCAAAATTGGTCCTTTTTTTTTTTTGGTAGGGAGAGTTTAGTGTCTTTTCTGATTTTCTGATGTCCTTTCATTTTGTAGAACACTTACAATATTGTTATTTCCCTTCATTGCCAAATTTCAAACAGGAATTACCTTTTTGTCTAACAGAAGTGGTGTTTTCCTGTAACTGTCTTCTTGCTTTCTGCATACTGTAAATAACTTCCTTTAGATTTTTTTTGTAGCCCATATTCTGATCTATATGTTCTCATATATATATATTTTCAGTATCTTTGCACTCAACCCAGAGCCTGCTCTTGCTGGGGTAATTGTGTCTCTTTTCCATCATTCTAAAGCTCTCTGTGTTCCTATTTATCTGCACAGGTAAGAGCTCTATAACTAAAATGGCTAGAAGGTAGTTTGATATCCCAGTTATTCTTAAGGACTTGGTAATATGTGGTTTTATTTGCTCCCTCTCTTGAACTGTATGCGTCTTTTGGAGGATGTATGCAGAGATTCAGGTTTAAATTTTAAGCAACACTATGGAAACTTTCCTCCTTGAGGATTTTTAAGAGTTTGTTGCTCTATTATTTGGTGTTTAAATGCTTCTATGGGGAATTCCCTGGTGGTCCAGTGGTTAGGACTCTGTGCTTCCACTCCAGGGAGCACAGGTTCAATCCCTGGTCAGGGAACTAAGATGCCACATGCCACTCGGTGTGGCAAAAAAAATAAAAATATCTATCTAATTTGGGCTTCCCTGGTGGTGCAGTGGTTGAGAGTCCGCCTGCTGATTCAGGGAATAAGGGTTCGTGCCCTGGTCCAGGAGGATCCCACATGCCACAGAGCAGCTGGGCCTGTGAGCCATGGCCACTGCGCCTGCATGTCCAGAGGCTGTGCTCCGCAATGGGAGAGGGCACGACAATGAGAGGCCCATGTACCACAAAAAAAAAAAAAAAAAAAAAAAAAGGTTCTATGGATCAGTTTGAAGCTGTCCAGATTTTTCCTCTTTTATAAGTGACATGATAATTTTCATAGCTTCCCAAAGATTTATGTTTTTCATTTTTCATTCCTTTTTTTAAAGGACATATGCCATTATTGGCTGTTCAGGGTTATTTTGTTCTGACACATTGTGTGCAATGTCTTATGTGGATTCAATGCTTCTTTTTGTCTGGATAGATATCTGGAATTATATTTAAACATTTTTCCTATCCAATTACCTCTATATTCTTTTTGGGGGGTGAATACAGGAAAAACTCTTCTTCTTCCCTCTTCTGTGTCTCCTTTACTTTCACACTATTACCACACTCACAATACTTTACTTCTGGTCACCAGATGTATGGAGGTTTTTCTCCACCAAGCAATTTTCTGTGACTCCAGCTGGGTGTCCTACAATCCTTCTAAATCCTGATGCTATCTACTAAATAGCAGCAGATTCCACAGATTAAAGGCTCAGTATTATAAGACTCAGCTTTATAAGACTTATAAGACTCAGTCTTATAAGACTCCCTATCCCTGCCTCACTTCAAATACCAGTCTCAAATTCAAGTTATTAGCTGTACTTCTAACCAACTCTCTATACATTGGAGGTTTCAACAGCCCCCTCCTTGGGTTTGATTAATTTGCTAGAATGGCTCACAGAACTCATGGAAACACTTATTTACATTTACCAGTTTATTAAAGTATATAATAAAAAATACAGATGAACAGTACAATAAAATGTTATATAAGACTAGGTCTGGAGGGAGCAAGAAGATGGCGGAAGAGTAAGACGCAGGGATCACCTTCCTCCTCACAGAGACATCAGAAATACATCTACACGTGGAACTTCTCCTATAGAACACCCACCAAACGCTGGCAGAAGCCCTCAGACCTCCAAAAAGGCAAGAAACTCCCCACGTACCAGGGTAGGGCAAAAGAAAAAAAAGAATAAACAGAGACAAAAGGATAGGGACGGGACCTGCACCAGTGGGAGGGAGCCGTAAAGGAGGAAAGGTTCCCACACACTAGAAGCCCCTTCGCGGGCGGAGACTGCGGGTGGCGGAGGGGGAAGCTTCAGAGCCGCAGAGGAGAGAGCAGCCACAGGGTGCGGAGGGCAAAGCGGAGAGATTCCCGCACAGAGGATCGGTGCGGATCAGCACTCACCAGCCCAAGAGGCTTGTCTGCTCACCCGCCGCGGCGGGCGGGGCTGGGAACTGAGCCTCCGGCGGATCCCAGGGAAAGGTCTGGAGTGGGCAGAGTGAAAACAGCCTGAAGGGGTTAGCGCACCACGGCTGGCTGGGAGGGAGTTCGGGAGAAGTCTGGAGCTCTGGAAGAGGCAAGAGACCTTTTCTTCCCTCTTTACCTCCTGCTGCGCGAGGAGAGGGGTTTAAGCGCGCCACATAAAGGAGCTCCAGAAATGGGCACGGAGCTGCCGAAGAGACAAGAGACTTTTTCTTGCCTCTTCACTTCCTGGGGCGCGAGGAAAGGGAATTAAGGGCACCACATAAAGGAGCTCCAGAAATGGGCGCGAGCTGCGGCTATCGGCACAGACAGCAGAGACGGGTGTGGGACGCTAGGGTTGCTACTGCCGCCACCAAGAGGCCTGTGTGAGAGCACAGGTCACTCTCCACACCGCCCTTCCCGGGAGCCTGTGCAGCCTGCCAGTGCCGGGGTCCCGGGATCCTGGGACTGCTTCCCCGGGAAAACGCGCGGCGCGCCTCGGGCCGGTTCAGCGTCACGCTGGCCTCTGCCGTCGCGGACTCGCCCCACATCCGTGCCCCCCAGCCCCCGCCTGAGTGAGCCAGAGACCACAAATCAGCTGCTCCTTTAACGCTGCTCCTTTGACCCCGCCCTCTCTGAGCAAAGGGCAGACACCCTCTGAAGACGTGTGCGCAGAGGCGGGGCCAGGTCCAGGGCTGAGCTCCAGGAGCTGTGCGAACAAAGTGAGGGAGAGGTCCCTCCCAGCAGCCTCAGAAACAGCGGGTTTAAAGCTCCACAGTCAGCTTGAAGTGCCCTGCATCTACGGAAAACCTGAATAGACAGCGAAATATCCCAGGTTGAGGAAGTGGACTTTGGGAGCAAGATATACTATTATTTTCCCCTTTTTTCTTTTTGTGAGTGTGTATGTGGGTGCTGCTGTGTGAGATTTTGTCTGTGTAGCTTTGTTTTCACCATTTGTCCTGGAGTTTGACCGACCTTTTTTTTTTTTTTTTCCTTTAATAGAAATTTTTCTTCTTAATAATTATTTTGTTATTTTAATAACTGTATTTTACCCTACTTTATTTTGTCTTCTCCCCTTTCTTTCTTCCTTTCTTCCCTACTTTCTTTCCTATTTCCCTCCTTCCTTCCTTCCTCCCTTCTTTCCTTTATTCCCTCCTTCCTTCCTCCCTTCCTTTCTTCCTCCCTCCCTTCCTTTCTTTATTCCCTCCTTCCTTCCTCCCTTCCTTTCTTCCTCCCTCCCTTCCTTTCTTTATTCCCTCCTTCCTTCCTCCCTTCCTTCCTTCCTCCCACCCTTCCTTTCTTTATTCCCCCCTTCCTTCCTCCCTTCCTTTCTTCCTCCCTCCCTTCCTTTCTTTATTCCCTCCTTCGTTCCTCCCTTCCTTTCTTCCTCTCTCCCTTCCTTTCTTCCTCCCTCCCTTCCTTTCATCCATCCTTCCCTCCCTTCATCCTTTCTTCCTTCCTTTCTTGACTTTCTATTTTTTTCTCCCTTTTGTTTTGAGCCGTGTGGATTAAAGGCTCTTGGCACTCCAGCCAGGTGTCAAGGCTGTGTCTCTGAGGTGGGAGAACTAACCTCAGGACACTGGTCCACAAGAGACCTCTCAGCTCCATGTAATATCAAACGGCCAGAGATCTCCATCTCAACACCAAGACCCAGATTCACTCAAGGACCAGCAACGAACAGTGCTGGACACCCTATACCCAACAAAGAGCGAGACAGGTCTACAGCCACATCCATTAGCAGAGAGGCTGCCTAGAATCACAGTAAGGCTACCGACATCCCCATACACGCAACCAGACGTGGACCTGCCTGCAAGGGAGACGGGATCCAGCCTCATCCACCAGAACAGGGGCACTGGTCCCCCCAACCAGGAAACCTGCTCAACCCACTGAACCAACCTCAGCCACTGGGGACAGCCACTAAAAATAGATAGAACTATGAACCTGCAGCCTGCAAAAGGGAGACCCCAAACACAGTAAGATAAGCAAAATGAGAAGACAGAAAAACACACAGCAGATGAAGGAACAAGATAAAAACACACCAGACCTAACAAATGAAGAGGTAATAGCCAATCTACCTGAAAGAGAATTTAGAATAATGATGGTGAAGATGATGCAAAATCTTGGAAAAAGAATAGACAAATTGCAAGAAACAGTTAACAAGGACCTAGACGAAATAAAGAGGAAGCAAGTAACGATGAGCAACACAATAAATGAAATGAAAAATACTCTAGACGGGATCAGTAGCAGAATAACTGAGGCAGAAGGACAGATAAGTGACCTGGAAGATAAAATAGTGGAAATAACTACTGCAGAGCAGAAGAAAGAAAAAAAAATGAAAAGAACTGAGGACAGTCTCAGAGATCTCTGGGACAACATTAAACGCACCAACATTCGAATCATAGGGGTCCCAGAAGAAGAAGAGAAAAAGAAAGGGACTGAGAAAATATTTGAAGAGATTATAGTTGAAAACTTCCCTAATATAGGAAAGGAAATAGTCAACCAAGTCCAGGAAGCACAGAGAGTCCCATACAGGATAAACCCAAGGATAAACACACCGAGACACATAATAATCAAACTGTCAAAAATTAAATACAAAGAAAACATATTAAAAGCAGCAAGGGAAATACAAAAAAAAAAACACAAAAGGGAATCCCCATAAGGCTAACATCTGATCTTTCAGCAGAAATTCTACAAGCCAGAAGGGAGTGGCAGGACATATTTAAAGTGATGAAGGAAAAAAACCTACAACCAAGATTACTCTACCCAGCAAGGATCTCATTCAGATTTGATGGAGAAATTAATACCTTTACAGACAAGCAAAAGCTGAGAGAGTTCAGCACCACCAAACCAGCTTTACAACAAATGCTAAAGGAACTTCTCTAAGCAAGAAACACGAGAGAAGGAAAAGACCTACAAGAACAACCCGAAACAATGAACTAAATGGTAATAGGAATGCACATATCAATAATTACCTTAAATGTTAATGGATTAAATGCTCCCACCAAAAGACACAGACTGGCTGAATGGATACAAAAACAGGACCCATATATATGCTGTCTACAAGAGATCCACTTCAGACCAAGGGACACTTACAGGCTGAAAGTGAGGGGATGGAAAAAGATATTCCATGCAAATGGAAATCAGAAGAAAGCTGGAGTAGCAATTCTCATATCAGACAAAATAGACTTTAAAATAAAAACTATTACAAGAGACAAAGAAGGGCACTGCATAATGATCAAGGGATCGATCCATGAAGAAAATATAACAATTGTAAATATTTATGCACCCAACATAGGCGCACCTCAATACATAAGGCAAATACTAACAGCCATAAAAGGTGAAATCGACAGTAACACAATCATAGTAGGGGACTTTAACACCCCACTCTCACCAATGGACAGATCATCCAAAATGAAAATAAATAAGGAAACACAAGCTTTAAATGATACATTATACAAGATGGATTTACTTGATATTTATAGGACATTCCATCCAAAAACAACAGAATACACATTTTTCTCAAGTGCCCATGGAACATTCTTCAGGATAGATCATATCTTGGGTCACAAATCTAGCCTTGGCAAATTTAACAAAATTGAAATCGTATCAAGTATCTTTTCTGACCACAATGCTATGAGACTAGATATCAACTACAGGAAAAGATCTGTAAAAAATACAAACACATGGAGGCTAAACAACACACTACTTAATAACGAAGTGATCACTGAAGAAATCAAAGAGGAAAACAAAAAGTACTTAGAAACAAATGACAATGGAGACACGACGACCCAAAACCTATGGGATACAGCAAAAGCAGTTCTAAGAGGGAAGTTTATAGCAATACAATCATACCTTAAGAAACAGGAAGCATCTCGAATAAACAACTTAACTTTGCACCTAAAGCAATTAGAGAAGGAAGAACAAAAAACCCCCAAATTTAGCAGAAGGAAAGAAATCATAAAGATCAGATCAGAAATAAATGAAAAAGAAACGAAGGAAACAATAGGAAAGATCAATAAAAGTAAAAGCTGGTTCTTTGAGAAGATAAATAAAATTGATAAACCATTAGCCAGACTCATCAAGAAAAAAAGGGAGAAGACTCAAATCAATAGAATTAGAAATGAAAAAGGAGATGTAATGACTGACCCTGCAGAAATACAAAAGATTATTAGAGATTACTACAAGCAACTCTATGCCAATAAAATGGACAACCTGGAGGAAATGGACAAATTCTTAGAAATGCACAACCTGCCAAGACTGAACCAGGAAGAAATAGAAAATATGAACAGACCAATTACAAGCACTGAAATTGAAACTGTGATTAAAAATCTTCCAACAAACAAAAGCCAGATGGCCTCACAGGCGAATTCTATCAAACCTTTAGACAAGAGCTAACACCTATCCATCTCAAAGTCTTCCAAAAGATAGCAGAGGGAGGAACACTCCCAAACTCATTCTATGAGGCCACCAACACCCTGATACCAAAACCAGACAAAGACGTCACAAAGAAAGAAAACTATAGGCCAATATCACTGATGAACATAGATGCAAAAATCCTCAACAAAATACTAGCAAACAGAATCCAACAGCACATTAAAAGGATCGTACACCATGATCAAGTGGGGTTTATTCCAGGAATGCAAGGATTCTTCAATATACACAAATCAATCAACGTGATACACCGTATCAACAAACTGAAGGAGAAAAACCATATGATCATCTCAATAGATGCAGAGAAAACTTTTGACAAAATTCAACACCCATTAATGATAAAAACCCTGCAGAAAGTAGGCATAGAGGGAACTTTCCTCAATATAATAAAGGCAATATATGACAAACCCACAGCCTGCATTGTTCTCCATGGTGAAAAACTGAAACCATTTCCACTAAGATCAGGAACAAGACAAGGTTGCCCACTCTCACCACTCGTATTCAACCTAGTTTTGGAAGTTCTAACCACAGCAATTAAAGAAAGTAAAGAAATAAAAGGAATCCAAATAGGAAAAGAAGAAGTAAAGCTGTCACTGTTTGCAGATGACATGATACTATACATAGAGAATACTAAGGATGCTACCAGAAAACTACTAGAACTAATCAATGAATTTGGTAAAGTAGCAGGATACAAAATTTATTTATTTATTTATTTTTTGTTATACGCGGGCCTCTCACTGTTGTGGCCTCTCCCGCTGCAGAGCACAGTCTCCGGACGTGCAGGATCAGCGGCCATGGCTCACGGGCCCAGCCGCTCCGCGGCATGTGGGATCTTCCCGGAGCGGGGCAGGAACCCGTGTCCCCTGCATCAGCAGGCGGATTCTCAACCACTGCGCCACCAGGGAAGCCCCAGGATACAAAATTAATGCACAGAAATCTCTGGCATTCTTATACACTAATGATGAGAAATCTGAGAATGAAATTAAGAAAACACTCCCATTTACTACTGAAACAAAAAGAATAAATTATCTAGGAATAAACCTACCTAAGGAGACAAAAGACTTGTATGCAGAAAATTATAAGACATTGATGAAAGAAATTAAAGATGATACAAATAGGTGGAGAAATATACCATGTTCATGGATTGGAAGAATCAACATAGTGAAAATGACTCTATTACCCAAAGCAATCTACAGATTCAATGCAATCCCTATTAAATTACCAGTGGCAATTTTTACAGAACTAGAACAAAGAATTTCACAATTTGTATGGAAACACAAAAGACCCCGAATACCCAAAGCAATCTTGAGAACGAAATATGGAGCTGGAGGAATCAGGCTCTCTGACTTCAGACTATACTACAAGGCCACAGTAATCAAGACAGTATGGTACTGGCACAAAAACAGAAATATAGATCAATGGAAGAGGATAGAAAGCCCAAAGATAAACCCACACACATATGGTCACCTTATCTTTGATAAAGGAGGGAAGGAAACACAGTGGAGAAAAGACAGCCTCTTCAGTAAGTGGTGCTGGGAAAACTGGACAGCTACCTGTAGAAGTATGAAATTAGAACACTCCCTAACACCATACACAAAAATAAACTCAAAATGGGTTAAAGACCTAAATGTAAGGCCAGACACTATCAAACTCTTAGAGGAAAACATAGGCAGAACACTCTATGATATCAATCACAGCAAGATCCTTTTTGACCCATCTCCTAAAGAAATGGAAATAAAAAGAAAAATAAACAAATGGGACCTAATTAAACTTAAAAGCTTTTGCACAGCAAAGGATACCATAAACAAGACCAAAAGACAACCCTCAGAATGGGAGAAAATATTTGCAAATGAAGCAACTGACAAAGAATTAATATCCAAAATTTATAAGCAACTCAGGCAGCTCAATAACAAAAAAACAAACAACCCAATGCAAAAATGGGCAGAAGAACTAAATAGACATTTCTCCAAAGAAGATATACAGATTGCCAACAAACACATGAAAGAATGCTCAACATCATTAATCATTAGAGAAATGCAAATCAAAACTACAATGAGATATCATCTCACACCGGTCATATTGGCCATCATCAAAAACTCTAGAAACAATAAATGCTGGAGAGGGTCTGGAGAAAAGGGAACACTCTTGCATTGTTGGTGGGAATGTAAAATGATACAGCCACTATGGATAACAGTATGGAGGTTCCTTAAAAAACTACAAATAGAACTACCATATTACCCAGCAATCCCACTACTGGGCATATACCCTGAGAAAACCATAATTCAAAAAGAGTCATGTACCAAAATGTTCATTGCAGCTCTATTTACAATAGCCAGGACATGGAAGCAACCTAAGTGTCCATCAACAGATGAATGGATAAGGAAGATGTGGCACATATATACAATGGAATATTGCTCCGCCGTAAAAAGAAATGAAACTGAGTTATTTGTAATGAGGTGGATAGACCTGGAGTCTGTCATACAGAGTGAAGTAAGTCAGAAGGATAAAAACAAATACCGTATGCTAACACATATATATGGAATCTAAAAAAAAAAAAAAATGTCATGAAGAGATTAGTGGTAGGATGGGAATAAAACACAGACCTACTAGAGCATGGACTTGAGGATATGGGGAGGGGGAAGGGTAAGCTGTGATGATGTGAGAGAGTGGCAGGGACATATACACACTACCAAATGTAAATTAGATAGCTAGTGGGAAGCTGCCGCATAGCACAGGGAGTTCACCTCTGTGCTTTGTGACCACCTGGAGGGGTGGGATAGGGAGGGTGTGAGGGAGGGTGACTAAAGAGGAAAGAGTTATGGGAACATATGTATATGTATAACTGATTCACTTTGTTGTAAAGGAGAAACTAACACACTATTGTAAAACAGTTATACTCAAATAAAGATTAAAAAAAAAAAAAAAAAAAAAAAAAAAAAAACTAAGTGATGGCATTCAAAAAAAAAAAAAAAAAAAGACTAGGTCTGGAAGTGTCCGGAGTGCAGAAGGTTCTGTCCCTGTGGAGTTAGGGGTGCATCAACCTCTAGTATATATATGTTCACCAGTCTGGAAATTTTCCAAGCCTCTGTGCTATTGGGATTTGTATGTAATCTTCACATAGATATGATCAATTATTAACTTCATTTCAAGCTCCTCCCTCCTCTCTGGAGGGTAAGGGATGGGACTGAAAATTCCAAGCTCCTAATTAATGACATGGTCTTTCTGGTGACCAGCTTCCATCCAGGAGCCATCTAGGAGCCCACTCAGAGTCACCTCATTAGAACAGAAGTTGCTTTTAGTGCTCTTATTACTTAGGAATTTACAAAATATTAGGAGCCCTGTGTCAGGGATAGGGTCAAAGATCAAATATTAAAACACGATGTGCTCCTAGTGTTCTTATCACTTAGGAAATTACAAGGGTTTTAGGAGCTCTCTGACAGGAACTGGGGGCAGAGAGCAATGTATATTTTCTATTATCTCACAGCAGGGATTATTATTATGCAAGTAAAAGAATCTTGCCTTTCTTCTCTTTCATTTTCTCACCAATCTTAAATGTTTTTTTCTTTATTTTTAATTTAATTTTGCTCACTTTTCACAGTTCTGTCTTCTAAGTTTCTTTTCTGGAGTACCACTTCTAAACTGTATTTTCAATTTTATTCATATTCATGTGTGAATTCTGTCTTGGTTTGTTTGTTTTGTTTTCTCTTCTACTTTTATTTTGATTGTCAGCTAAGGTTTAATCTCATTTTGGTGTCTAATTGTCTGTTCCCTGAGTTGCTGCATTTATTTTTGTGCTCTTCCTTTCTAGGAGCTATAGCTTACTTTACATTTATTTATGATAGAATTTATACTCAGATTTTTTTATTGGCCTAATAACAACCTTTTTCTGATCCTGTTCATTTTCTCTATTTTTTCTTATAATATTTTAATGCTCTAGTCTTTACTTTTTCATTAATAGTTTTTGAATGAATTAGGTTTTTCTGAACCAGCTATTTGAAAGAGGTTCTTCCAAGAAACTCTTGTAAATAATGAAGAAGCTGTTGAACTAGTGTTCTATGTTAGTTTACACAGCACAGAAACTTTATTAATGTTTTCTGCCACAAAGATAACCCTGTTTTTCACAATTGTAGCTATTATGTGAATATATATGTAGCCATGCCAACTGCAGCTTCTCTGTAGTAATCTAGATTCAGAGATTACTCTGTCACCTACAATTGAGACATTACATCTTCATTTCTGTACCTATTGTAGCAAACCAGGAATACTGCTTTAGCAATCTGTATGTGTCTCTCACCATTAGAAAGTATAGTTTTATCGTAACCTTCTTATAAATAGTCACGAGCTTCTCTCACATTTGCATTATGTCTCTGTGACTTTTAATCTACACTTACTCTTTGGACTTTCTAGGTCATCTGAGGCACATCTGAGGTACTTAAGTACAACTTTAACTCTGGGAAATGTACTTGTCTTAATTTTACCCAAGATGTTTTTCCTGTTTCTTTTTTTCATTTTCCTTTTGGCTTTTAAAGATCTTCCAGGAAAAGCAAAAATTGATAACTATTCACAACCATCTACACACCCTAGGCCCTAGCATATGTGTTATTCCTGATGAAGACACATGATTGGATTTATTTGTAGTAATTCCTTTGTAAATAAATTTACTTTTTGTTCTTATAACTTTCAGGATATACTATAATCTATGATGCTCTGCAATTTGTTTTGGTTGTTTAGGTTTCTTGTTTGTTTGTTTTATACCTTTTCAGTGGAGGTTTTTTCAATTTACATGACAAATAATAAAATGTTTATTTATGACAAATTATCAGTAATTCTAATTTTTTTTTGTGTGTGTGTGTGTGTCACGTGGGCCTCTCACTGTTGTGGCCACTCCCATTGTGGAGCACAAGGTCCGGACACACAGGCTCAGTGGCCATGGCTCACAGGCCCAGTCGCTCCGCGGCATGTGGGATCTTCCCAGACCAGGGCACGAACCCGTGTCCCCTGCATCGGCAGGTGGATTCTCAACCACTGCGCCACCAGGGAAGCCCAGTAATTCTAATTTTTAATTTGAACACTCCAGTATTTTTTCTCTTGTATAACTTTATAAAAATTTCTATTAGAAGAATGATAGATGTTACCATTCTCTTTTTCTGTTTCAACCTTAATTTACACATTATTCTATTTAAACCTCTGAACTTCATTCTGTAAGATTTTATGAATATAGTTTTTATTTCACTATTTATGTCTTCATGTGTTTCTAGTTTATTATTTAACATATCCATTGAGATTTATTTGTAATTCAATTGCTTGACTTTAAATATTTATTTATTTTTATTTTTTCTTCAGGTTTTCTCATTATATTATTCTTTATTTTTTAAAGAATCATAGCCAAAGGTTAATTTATTTAATCTTCTATGACTAGTTACATAAGATCAGTAATTTTGAAAGATTTATGAGGAGAGACAGGGGACTTTTAAATTTTCTTTCTGACCTTAAAACTTGAAGCATGTTATCCAATGACATTGAGCTATTCTAAATTTTATCATTTGATTTAATTTTCTAGATTTCACTTTTTCTTCTTAGAAAAACATCCCAGGTACCATTTCAATACAACATGCAATATAGTCTAAAAATTGTACAAATTCATTTAAAATGACACAAAGACTGAAGCAATTTAAAACCTTGTGTTTTCTTGCAAGTTTCATAACGTATCTCTTAGGGATTCGTCACTTATAAAAGGCTATGATAATGAATCAAAAGATCAAAAGCCTAGTTCCTTAAATTTGAAAACTGCCCAAAATAATTTAAATGACTTATGGGCTGTAGCAAGCTAAGCTTTCTTTCTTTCTTTCTTTCTTTCTTTTTTACATATTAATTGGAATATAACTGCTTCACAATGTTGTGTCTTTTTCTGCTGTACAATACAGTGAATCAGCAATATGTATACATATATCCCCCAATCCCCTCCCCCTTAAGCCTCCCTCCCACTATCCCTAGCTCATCGTTCTAGGTAGTCACAAAGCATCAAGTTGATCTCCCTGTTCTATGCAGTAGCTTCCCACTAGCCATCCATTTTACATTTGGTACTGTATATATGTCAATGTTAATCTCTCACTTCATCCCAGCTTCCCCTTTCCCCACAGTGTCCTCAAGTCTGTTCTCTAAGTCTGCAGTTTTATTCCTATCATGCACTTAGGTTCATCAATACTGCTTTTATAGTTTTCATATATATGCATTAGCATACAGTTTTTGTTTTTCTCTTTCTGACTTATTTCACTCTGTGTGACAGATTGTATGTCCATCCACCTCATGACAAATAACTCAATTTAATTCTTTTCTATGGCTGAGTAACATTCCATTGCATATATGTGCCACATCTTCTTTATCCATTCATCTGTTGATGGATATTTAGGTTGCTTCCATGTCCTGGCTATTGTAAATAGTGAACACTATTTAAATGAACACTATTTAAATGAACACTGTGTTTAAAATGAACACTGTGGTACATATTTCTTTTTGAATTATGGTTTTGTATGCCCAGGATTGGGATTGCTGGGTAAATGTTAGCTCTATTTTTAGTTTTTAAGAAACCTCCATACTGTTCTCCATAGTGGCTGCATCAATTTACATTCACACCAAAGTGCAAGAGGGTTCCCTCTTCTCCACACTCTTTCCAGCATTTATTGTTGGTAGATTTTTGATGATGGCCATTCTGACTGATTTGAGGTGATACCTCAATGCAGTTTGGATTTGCATTTCTTTAATGATTGGCGATGTTGAGCATCCTTTCATGTGTTTGTTGGCAGTCTGTATATCTTCTTTGGAGAAATGTTTATTTAGGTCTTCTGCCCATTTTTGGATTGGGTGGTTTGTTTTGTTGATATTGAGCTGCATGAGCTGTTTGTGAATTTTGGAGATTAATCTTTTGTCAGGTGCTTCATTTGCAAATACTTTCTCCCATTCTGAGGGTTTTCAATGTCTTTTTGTCTTGTTCATGGTTTCCTTTGCTGTGTAAAATCTTTTATGTTTCATTAGGTCCCATTTGGTTATTTTTATTTCCATTTCTCTAGGAGGTGGGTCAAAAAGGATCTTGCTGTGATTTATGTCATAGAGTTTTCTGCCTATGTTTTCCTCTAAGAGTTTTATATTGTCCAGGCTTACATTTAGGTCTTTAATCCATTTTGAGTTTATTTTTGTGTATGGTGTTAAGGAGTGTTCTAATTTCATTCTTTTCCACATAGATGTCCAGTTTTCCCAGCACCACTTATTGAAGAGGCTGTCTTTTCTCCATTGTATATTCTTGCCTCCTTTATCAAGAATAAGGTGACCATATGTGCGTGGGTTTATCTCTGGGCTTTCTATCCTGTTCCATTGATCAATATTTCTGTCTTTTGCCAGTACCATAGTGTCTTGATAAGTGTCACTTTGTAATATAGTCTGAAGTCAGGGAGCCTGATTCCTCCAGCTCTGTTTCTCTTTCTCAAGATTGCTTTGGTGATTTTGTTCTTTTGTGTTTCCATACGAATTGTGAAATTTTTTGTTCTAGTTCTGTGAAAAATGCCAATCTTATTTTGATAGGGATTGCACTGAATCTGTAGATTGCTTTGGGTAGTAGAGTCATTTTCACAAGGTTGATTCTTCCAATCGAATAACATGGTATATCTCTCTCATTGTGTTATCTTTAATTTCTTTCATCAGTGTCTTATATTTTTTGCATACAGGCCTTTTGTCTCCCTAGGTAGGTTTATTCCTAGATATTTTATTCTTTTGGTTGCAATGGTAAATGGGAGTGTTTCCTTAATTTCTCTTTCATATTTTTCATCATTAGTGTATAGGAATGCAAGGGATTTTTGTGCATTAATTTTGTATACTGCTACTTTACCAAATTCATTGATTAGCTCTAGTAGTTTTCTGGTAGCATCTTTAGGATTCTCTATTTATAATATCATGTAATCTGCAAACAGTGACAGCTTATTTTTCTCTTCTGATTTAGATTCCTTTTATTTCATTTTCTTCTAATTGCTGTGGCTAAAACGTCCAAAACTATGTTGAATAATATTGGTGAATGTGCACAACCTTGTCTTGTTCCTGATCTTAGAGGAAATGGTTTTAGTGTTTCACATTGAGAATGATGTTGGCTGTGTCTTTGTCATATATGGCCTTTATTATTTTGAGGTAAGTTCCTTCTATGCCTACTTTCTGGAGGGTTTTTTTTATCATAAATCAGTGTTGAATTTTTTTGAAAGCTTTTACTGAATCTGTCGAGATGATCATATTGCTTTTATCCTTCAATTTGTTAATATGGTTTATAACATTGATTGATTTGCATATATGGAAGAATCCTTGCATTTCTGGGATAAACCCCAATTGTTCATGGTGTATGATCCTGTTCATGTGCTGTTGGATTGTGTTTGCTAGTATTTTGTCGAGGATTTGGGGTTTGTGTTTATCAGTGATATTGGCCTGTAGTTTTCTCTCTTTGTGATATCTTTGTCTGGTTTTGGTATCAGGGTGATGGTAGCCTCATAGAATGAGTTTGGGAGTGTTCCTCCCTCTGTTATATTTTGGAAGAGTTTGAGAAGGATAGGTGTTAGCTCTTCTGTAAATGTTTGATAGAATTTGCCTATGAAGTCATCTGGTCCTGGGCTTTTGTTTGTTGGAAGATTCTTAATCACAGTCTCAGTTTCAGTGCTTGTGATTTGTCTGTTTATATTTTCTATTTCTTCCTGGTTCAGTCTAAATAGGTTGTGCTTTTCTAAGAATTTTTCCATTTCTTCCAGGTTGTCCCATTTATTGGCATATTGTTGCTTGTAGCAATCTCTCACGATCCTTTGTATTTCTGCAATGTCAGTTACTTCTCCTTTTTCATATCTAATTCTATTGATTTGAGTATTCTCCCTTTTTTTTTTTGATGGGTCTAGCTAATGGTTTATCAATTTTATCGTCTCAATGAACCAGCTTTTAGTTTTATTGATCTTTTCTATTCTTTTCTTCATTTCTTTTTCATTTATTTCTGATCTGATCTTTATGATTTCTTTCCTTCTGCTAAATTTGGGGTTTATTCCTTTTCTTTCTCTAATTGCTTTAATTGTAATGTTAGGTTGTTTATTTGAGATGTTTCTTGCTTCTGTGGTAGGTTTGTATTGCTATAATCTTCCATCTTAGAACTGCTTTTGTTGAATCCCATAGGTTTTGGGTCATCCTGTTTTCATTGTCATTTGTTTCTAGGTATTTTTTGCTTTCCTCCTTGATTTTTTCAGTGATCTCTTGGTTATTTAGTAGTGTATTGTTTAGCCTCCATGTGTTTGTGTTTTTTACAGATTTTTTCCTCATTCTATTGATTTTTTAACTGTGTTTTCACTTTTTTAATGCTTCCTGTAAATATTAAAATATGCATCTAAATTTATTCCAATCTAGTAAAGGTAAATATACTGAATTTTGTTGCTACATGGTTCTACTTTACCTCTCCTTTTAGCTATTTTTACCATATATATTACATCTTATGTTACAAATCTGACAATACAGTATTACAGATATTGCTTTATAAAATTTTATGTTTATAAGGAAATTAAGAGAAAAATATGTTCACACAAATCCATTTGCTTTTAAACTCTTCCTGTTGATTCAAGTTACCATTAGTGTCATTTACTCTCACCTAAATACCTTATTTTCATATTTCTTGAAGGCAGTTATTTAACTAATGAAATATTTAACTTTTTGTTTATCCTGAAATTCATTATTTCACCTTTTTTATGAAGAATAATTTTGCTGAGTATAGCATTCTTTTTTTAAATACTCTATTAGCTTTTCCCCAGTTTTATTGAGATATAATTGAAATAAAATGTTATATGAATCTAAGGTGTATAACTAAATGAATTGATGTATGCATATATTGAGAAATGATTATCACAATAGTTAACAGCCATCACCACAAATAGTTACAAGTTTCGTCTTTTAATGAGAACTTTTTAGATTTACTCTCTTAGCACCTTTCAAATATAAAATACAGTATTATTAATTATAGTTACCATGCTGTATATTACATCCCCAGGACTTACAATTTAACAGGAAGTTTGTACCTTTTGATCACCTTCAACCATTTCTGTTAACCCTCATCCCTTGCCTCTGTCAGCCACAAATCTGTTCTCTGTTTTTATGAGTTCAAACTTTTTATAGATCTCACATATAACCAAGATCGTACAGTATTGTTTTCTCTGTCTGACTTATTTCACTTAGCATAAAGTCCTCAAGATCCATGTTGTTGCAAATGGCAGAATTTCCTTCCTTTTGTGGTGAATAATATTCTGTTTTGTGTGTGTTTGTGTGCTGTGTATCTCACAATTTATTTACCCTTTCATTGATTGATGGACACAATTTATTTTCTCATGTCTCGGCTGTTGTAAGTAATGCTTCAATAAATTTGGGGTGCATATATCTGTTTGAGATGGTTATTTTATTTCCTTCAGATATACAGTTGACCCTTAAACAGCACAGAAGTTAATCTGAATATAACTTATACTCAGCCCTCTGTGTCCTCTCCTTTTGTGGGTTTAAACAACCATGGGCCCTGTGGTACTGTAGTATTTACTAGTGAAAAATATCCACATATAAGTAGATCTGGGCAGTTTATCCCCATGTTGTGCAAGGGTCAACTGTATATCCAGAAATTGGAGTTCCTGGATCATATGGCAGTTATACTTTATAATTTTTGAGGAAACATCATACTGTTTCTATAATGGCTGCACCCCTTACATTTCCATAAATATTTCACAAGGGTTCCCTTTTCTCCACATCCTTACTGGCATTCATTTCTTGTCTTTTGGATGATACTCATTCTAACAGATGTAAAATTATATCTCATTTTGGTTTTGATTTGCATTACACTGATGATTAAAGATGTCAAACATCCTTTCATGTACCTGTTTAACATTTGTATATCTTCTTTGGAAACATGGCTATTCAGCTTCTCTGCACCATTTTCAATTCGATTTTTTTAAATATTGAGTTGTGTGAGATCTTTATATATTTTGCATTAGTTTCTGGTGTACAGCAAAGTGATTCAGTTATACATATATATACTCCCTTTCATATTCTATATATTATTTTTCATATTCTATATTATTTTATATATGTCATATATATATATACAATTTTCAAATACTTTCTGCCATTCTGTAGGGTACCTCTTCATTCTGCTGTTTTAAAAAATATATATTTATGTGCTCCCAAGTTTAGTGCATAAATGTAAACCTATGGACACCAAGGGCAGAAAGGGGTGGGGGTGGGTGGTGGTCAGATGAATTGGGAGATTGGTATTGACATATATACCTTAATATGTATAAAATAGATAACTACAAAGAAAAAATAAAATAAAATTCAGAAATTCAGAAATAAAATATATTTACAAATGTTATATCCTCTTGTTGGATTGACCCTTTTATCATCATATAATGATCTTTTGTCTCTTACTACAATATTTGAAAGTCTATTTTGTCTGATATAAGTATAGTTACTGCTGCATTATTTTGGTTTTCATTTGCATGGAATATCTTTTTATCCCTTCACTTTCAGTCTGTGTGTGTCCTTAAAACTGAATTAAGTCTCTTGCGGCATATGGTCTAGTCTTACACTTTTATCCATTCAATCATTCTATGTCTTTTGATTGGAGAATTTAGTCTATTTACATTCAAAGTAATTATTGAAAGTTAGGCATTTACTGTTGCCATTTTTTAAAGAGTTTTCTCCCTGTTTTTTAATCTCCTTTTTCCTTTCTGCTTTTTCTGCTCTCTTCCTTTTAATATAATTTTATGAAATGGTATTCTTAGATTCCTTTCTCTTTATCTCTTGAGACTGTATTATAGGTTTTTGCTTTGTGGTTTTGATGAAACTTATATAAAATATACTTATAACAGTCTATTTTAAGCTGATAATATCTTAACTTCAAATGCATAGTAAAGCTCTACCTTTTTACTCCCCCTAGATTTGTTTTTGAAATCACAATTTACATCTTTTTACCTTGAATATCCATTAACAAATTACTGTATTTATAGTTATTTTTAATACTTGTCTTTTAACCTCCATACTAGATTTATAAGTGTTCTACCCACCAACATTACACCACTACAATATTCTGAATTTAACTACCTATTTACCTCTATCATTGAGATCCACACTTTCATGTTATTACTTGTTATTAAATAATTTATTTTTGTTTTGGCTTGAAAAATTCCCTTTAACATTTCTCATAAGTTGTTCTATTGGTAATGCAATTCTTCAGCTTTTGGTTGTCTGGAAAACTCTATCTCTCCTTCAATTCTGCAGGACAGTTTTGCTGGGTAGTGTATTATTGTTTGGCTTTTTTTTTTTCTTTCAGCATTTTGAATATATTATGTCATTCCCTTCTTGCCTGCCTAGTTTCTCCTGAAAAATGTATATAAAGTCTTGGGGGTGGGTTCCCTTGTACATGAAATGTTGTTTTTCTCTTGCTGCTTTAAAATTCTTTACTTATCTTTAACTTTTTCAATTTCATTGTGTCTTAGTGTGGGTCTCTGTGTTCATGTCTTTTGGAATTCTCTGGACTTCATGCATATGGTTGTCTGTTTCTTTCTCCAAGTTAGGGAAAATTTCAGCCATCATTTCTTTGAATAAACTTTCTGCCTCTTTCACTCTATATTCCCCTTCTGAGAACCTTATAAGGTAATTATTCGTTGGCTTGATGGTGTCCCATAAGCCACTTGAGCTATCTTCACTCTTTCAGTCTTTTTGCTCTTCTCATTGGATACATTCTATTGCCCTGTGTTTGAGTCCACTGACACTTTCTTCTGCACCATCTAGTCTTCTGTTGAATCCTTTTATTGAATTTTTTTAGTTCAGTTATTGTATTCTTCAGCTCTGTGATTTCTGTTTAGTACTTTCTTATATTTTTGTCTCTTTATTGAAATTCTCATTTTGTTCAAGTATTGTTCTCCTGACATTGGGGAACATCTTCATAACCATTATTTTGAGCTCTTTAAGAGGTAAATCACTATTTCCACTTAATTAATATCTGTTTCTGGAGTTTTATCTTGTTCTTTTGTTTAGAATATATCCCTCTGTTTCTTCATTTTTCTTGACCCTCTGTGTTTTTCTCTGCACCTTTGATAAAACAGGAACTTCTTCCAGTCTTTATGGAGTGGTCTTGTATAGGAGATGAACCTCATCTTTCAGTGTAGCTGAATCTCTGGATGTCTCTCAAACCTATATGATTATCCAAGTTGTCTTCATTTTTGTGTCTTCCAGTCCTTGAGGGTGTGCGAGGGCCTGTCAGTGTCACAAAGGGAATAATCTTACTCAGCATCTAGATGCAGGCTAATTGGAGGCTGGACCCTTGGGCAGCTTTTAAAGTTTAAAACTAGACCTCTTTCAGGGAAAGACTGGAAGATAGGTGTTTCTGTCTACTCTCTCTGTGCTTAGCTCCAGGGGCATAGCCAATTAAGAACTGTTTCTTTGTTTCCTACCATCCCATGGGACTAGGAAATTGAAGCCCCATGGATCACCAGAGCCAAGAGATTAAGAGTTAAATTTCCTGGGTGGCAGTTGCAAAAGCCAGGGCACCAGACATAAGCACAATGTCCTTCCAGGGAGACCCTAGAAAGCTGGAGTGGACCAGAGGGAGAATGTGGAGTTGATGCTCCCTTGCTTCCCTGGTCTTCTGGAAGTATCACAGCCAGCCCCAAGATGTATGCTAAATATATCTGACCCTCAGGCAACAGTTTTTGAATTATGTAAATAGCCATCTTTCAGGGAAAGACTGGGAGATGGGCATTTCTGACTGCTCCCTCTGGGCTGAAATTTAGGAGATAGCCAGAATGCATACTTGGGAGCCTGTTAAGAACTTCTGCTTTGTTTTCTAGTCTTTCAGGTCCCTTGGTAGCTGCTTTGAAGTATATTTCTCTGCTAATCCCAATATCTGGCCATTCAGTGTCAATCTCTATTAATTTTTCTTCTCCTTGTATATGTCCCACTTGCTTCTTCCTTTGCATGTTCATGTAAGTATTGCTGTTGTTACTGAAAAATGAATCGATTCAATAATGTGTTTAGTAACACACACACACACACACACACACACACACACACACACACACACACACACACACACATATTTAAATCCTGGCTTCTTGAGAGTTGTTCCAGAGTCTGTATTAGTTAACATTCAGACAGTGATTTTTAAAGGGTGATGTTAATTATTCAAGCTCATAAACTTCTACCCTCTGCCTATAGTTATTTTGTTAGTTGGGAAAACTTTCAAAGTTCAGACTGTACTCAAATCTACCATAGCTTTCATTTTATGATGGACTTTCTCCGGTTTCCCCTGTGCATCAGCATAGTTTCCCAGTAAAGTAGGGCTATGTGGTAAATTTTTTAGCTATTTCCATGGCTCTCTCACTTCCAGTTAAATTTCTGGCTAGGATCTTCCCTCAGTTGTGAATGAAACATCAGAGTAGACAAACTGCTGGTTTTCTCCAATTGTTTCCTACCAGGTTTAGTATTTTACTGACAAACACACTTACATAAGTTTTTGCTTTGTACCTGAAATCAAGTTTGTTCTCTCCAGTATCAAAGCTACTCTTTTTCGCAGCCAGCTCTGCTCTGGTAAGATTATAGGTCTTTCCCACTCCCACTTTTCTTACTTGAATGTCCAGGAAGTTTCCATGAATAAATATTTCTCAATTTATTATTTACTTTTAGCACACTTATGAACTGATTTTTAATTTTTCCCATCTTACATTTGTTTTCTTGGGAGAGAATTAACAAACCTTTTCATAATTCTATAACCAAATTCCTATCTATCACTAGATGTTTTTGTATATTTTTGTTTTTTAATATTTTGAATGGGGTATGTGTTCATATTTTCAATTAAGAAATTGAAATAGTGGGGAGCATATGAAAAATACCATTGCAATGATCTGACCAAATCAATATGAACAGCTCCTGTAATAGGAACATTCTGAAAGCAAAATTTATCTCCTTTGAGAGCTTTTACTGCATTGTATTTTCACTGTGTGACATTCACTTGCCCAGCATACTAAATTATATTTGAATACATAACACAAAGTTTTCTCTTTCTTTAATGTTATTATGTGCCTTATGGAAGAATCTGTGTGAGGTTGGATTTTCTTAAGTTGCATTATGAGCAGTACAGGAGTATCAGTAATAATTGATTGAACAAAGTGAGGTCAAGCATTTCACATTTATCTGTTTGTTCCACAGTGACTTTTAAAAGTTGACGGATTTTAAACAAATATGTTACTCTGCTAAAGGTAACAATGTTTCACCTTGAGTTTGATTCTATATTCTGAAATCTTGAAAGATAGTTGTAGCTAATAAAGGTTTATAAGTAAGCAAACCCTCTGTAATTTCAAATGGATTTCAAAACATTTTTCATGAAGGTAGAGCGACATTGTTTCAATAAAAGAAACTTACATCTCACAGAGCTGTGAGTGTTTTTCCTTTTACGATATCAAGAGGCTAGTACAGTGTTAAAATCTGTGATTTATCCTTTCTTAATTAAACTTCATGTTTAATTTACATGAATATATATTGTGGCCTTTCATATAGCTAGGTGTCTGCTCTGTTTCTCCCGCACTTCTAAATAATGTCATTTGTATTGTCTATAATTGCTAACATTTTAACATAAATTTATATGATGGAGAAGTACAGTGAATAATTTTCTTTTTTAAAATCCGCAATGACTTGTCAATTGTAACTATGTTTTAACTGTTATAGCTTGTTAGTGTGTTTGTCTAACAATTTTTCAGGCCTCAAGGCTACAGAGGTACTTATATAAGGTCATTTTTGATAGTGGCATTTAGTTATTTACTAGACCTCAAGAATGTTTCTTCCCACTCTAGTCTCAATGAATGCCCAAAGATAAGGTAGCAGCATCCAGGATTGTTGTATCATTTAAAGCAGCACATCAACTAGAGAATAATAATGTTATATGCTGTCAGAACTTTCTTGCTGCATTAAGTGCTAAAGTTATCAGTACACCATAAAACACAATGATGATTTATTTAGGAGATTCTACCTGAAGTTAAATACAGTAAGTAAAATCAAACATTTAAAGATACAGAATCTATAAAACTAGAGATATAGCTATCAATGATGTTATTAAAAAATAAGGAACCAATAATATGACTTTTAATTGCAGATGTTTTTCATGGAAACTTATTACACGTGTCAAGGTTATTGATAAGAAAATTCATAATTTTTTACATAATCCCTAAAGAGACATAATAACAAAATAGGTTTTAGAATATAAAAATTATATACTAGATATGGTATACATTGTGTTCTTTCTATCATTGATGTGTATATGCATTTTGAAAAGACTCATGCACATTTAATATCTATATGGTTGCTCAGATAATTCTTTATAGATCAAGCTTCATGAAAGATGACTACATTGCTAACAGTATCTAAGTGTATCAAGAATATTAGTATATACACAATCTGGGATACAAAGAAATTTGTGCACCATATGACAAATGACATATGAGTGGTGTAGTCAACTTGGCACATCTTTGTTCATGAGATGGAGGAAAGTCTGTCTGGCAAGTAAGTTTAAAGAGTAAAAGTGTCTCTGAGTGAGATATAAGCTTCATGGCTAAAGGAGAAGGAGAGAGAAGAGAGAGAGAGAGAGAGAGAGAGAGAGAGAGAGAGAGAGAGAGAGAGAGAGAGAGAGAGAGTGAGAGAGAGAAAGGGAAAGGGAACGGGAAAGGGAAAGAAATAAAGACTGGAGTGAGACTGTGGTGCTTGATGGGAGACTGAAGTAACTCTGGTAACTTGGAGGTGTGCTGCACAGTTCTCCATTCAAGTCACAACTTATTGCCCAGTTATGCGGAGTGTGATTAGCTCACAACTTCTAGCTGTTAACTCCTTCAGGCTCTGCCAAGCAATGACTGGTACAAAGGCTTAGCCATTGCTGTCTAAATGGTAAAGACTGTATGTATTGAGAATCTTTGCTGTGGAGCTCCACGTTGGACTGGTAGATATTTTTGTCAGGACTGGATTGCCTTTTTGTGGCTTTACCTACATAATCCTGCTTCCTCACTTTACTTTCAAAAATTTTATGCCCCAAGAATATTTTTCACTCTTAACATTATCTCAGTGTCTACTTTGTGGGCAACACAACTTATTGTAGTGTCCCTAAAGAGATGGTATTGTTGTTGGAAGAAATAATATACCACTATAAATGCAGCACTAGGCTTAAGAAAAAGTCTACCTAATACTTCCATTGTTCCAGCGAATATGGCAGTTGTATCATATCTTAGCTGGCAATGTCCAGCAGTGAATAATAGAAGTGGAAGTGTGGCCATCAGCTCATGAGAATATGGAAAATAACCTCTGAACACTCCCACAATTAATAATTTAAATGGAATTAATAGTAGATGTTTTTGTTGTTGTTCTTGTGTTTTTTTTTTTAATTTTAAACAATTTTTAAATTTTATTTTATTTTTCTAACAAAAATTTGCTTACATAGAAAATTCACTAAAATATGAGTTATAATGGAAGAGACACTAAAACTAATAAATAAATAAATACATAAACACATGAATTTTATTGTTAGTTTTTCTTTTAAGTGTTGATATAATCAGAAGTTATTTACATTCTCTGAGGATTTGTTCTCAAACATGTAGCTTGAGGGGTATGCACTACTATAGACCACAAAAGTGTATTGTGGTTAAATTTTTTTAATATACATTTTCTCTATTTGAATATATAATATACAGAAATGTAGCAAATTCAAGATTTGTACATTTCAAATAATCTTATCTTACTTTCAAATTGCCATTCATCATAATAGTAATGGAAAAGTGACAACATTGCTAAAGGTAGCATTGTTACAGAGTTTAAAATTATCTCCTTCAGAAAATAAGTCAGTGCAAATTTTAAATTTCTTCTTGTTCTACTTGCTATGGCTGTATAACAATCCACCACAAAATTAGTGGCTAAAACAACCATTTTATTAAGCTCACAGATTCTGTGGGTCAAAAATTTGAAAAAAGTCATAGTATGGGCATCTCTACAATAACTAGGACCTCAGCTGGTAAGACTTAGAGGCTCCAAGTGGTTTGACAGCTATGGGCTAGAATCATTTGAAGACTTATTGACTCACATTTCTGGTGCCAAAGCTGGGCCTCTCAAAGGCAGCACTTAGATGCGTCTTCCCCATGTAACCCAAACTTTATCAAAGCATAGTTGTCTCAGGGTAGTCAGGTTTCTTACATGTCCACTCAGGGCTCCAAAACCGAGTGGACAATGTCTTTCAACTACATGACCTTTTATAACCTAGCTACAGGAGTTGCACAGTATCATTTCTATTTCTTTCTATTAGTTACAATGAAGCCAAATTCCTACTCAGGTTCAAACAGAAGGGACGTAAATACCATTTTTCAATTGGAGAGCGTCAATTACAAATTATGGAAAAACATGTAAGATGGAGATATTTTTGTATCCATCTTTAAAATGCATAGTCTTCTAAATCTAATAGGGCTGTATTTACCCTCAATATTCACCCCCATCCCTTCCTTCTCTGGATATCATCTGTCTGTGTCATTTAGCGTGGATAATTGAATCTGTAGGTTCTCCTCTGGTCTGTTTTAACTTGGACTCCTGGTAAAAGCCTAATCTGAGAAACAAAGTTTATGTGTAAATAGTGTATTTGATAATGTGATTCCAGGATACAAGAACACAAGATCGGAGGAATAAAACAAGGATGGAGGAAAAGCCAATACAAATTAGATTGTTATAATTGGCTAAGGATTAATATACACACATTTTGAGGTTGCATAAGGTGAATTCAGAGAGGTTTCCCATGAGTGTCATAGAAAATACAAAGCAAGAAATGAGAAGTCAACAGTGTGGGCCCTAGAAAATGTACTGTTAAGTTGCACCTGTGTAAAACCGGTGGAAACCTGAACAAAACATATCACCAGGTAGTGGCTGAAGTAAAAGGTGGAACCTAGATATTTGGAATGGCATACAAGAGGTTATAGATAAAGAAACTTTAATGGTCTCTGATACTGTAAAACTAGTCTGATACAATTATAGGACATTCTGTAGTGGTGTCTACCAAAATATGTCTGGTTCCATCTGAGACCATTTATTGATACCCATTTCAGAAATCTATAGTATTTATAAGCCTCTGATTGTAAGTAATCTGAAATGTGGGGTCTCCTTGTCACAAGCTCAGGTTTCTTCTAACACTCTTTTCAGCATGTCTATGCTTCTCAACTATGCCAAATGTTCAGGGAAAATTCAGCTGTGTTATACCCCTTATACCACAATATTCAGGACACTGTGAAGCTACTTTTAATTAATGCCTTCAACCATTGCCATTCTTCTTCTCTAATGACATATTGGCTATGTTATTATTATTATGGTGCTTACAATTTTTACAGACTGTGCCTTGAGAAACAAGGAGTCCCTTCCTCTCATCCCTAATGGGGATCTTCTAAACATTGTGACTCTTTCTCCAATACTTTTGTCTATCTCTTACTCCTGAGTTTTGAGTTCAAAAGGGATGCCATAGCAATTTAATTGTATATTTTGACTATTTGAGTCAGTTTAGTAGTTTTAATAGCATAGACTCTGAAGCTGGATTGTCTGGATCCAAAGCCTGGTTTTTTAACTCTGTGACATTTGTCTTGTATCAGCTATATGATATCTGGTGTGCTGCCTAACCTTTCTTTGCTTCAGTTTCTTCATTATTAAAATGAGAACAATGATAGTACATTCCTCTTGGGATTATTGTATTAAAGAAGGTAATACATAAAAAGCCCTCAGAATGTACCTTGCACATAAAAAGTGCTCTTTCACTGATATCTGATATATATATATATATATATATATATATATATATATATATATATATATATATATATAAAATTAATGATGAAGATGATGATGATGATGTCCTTATATCCTTTCACCTCATCACGGTATCCAGGCTTTTCCTCCCATTTTATGTCTAGTGGTATCTTTGCTTATATCAATATCATATATTTATTTTTAAAATAACAGTTTCATTGAAATATATGTGCCATAAGATAATCATTTTAAATTGTATAATTCAGTGATTTTTTGTATGTATAAAATTGTACAATGACAAAACCAATTTAATATTAGGATTTTTCATTAATCTCAAAATAGCACACACCCTTCCCTATCCATTAGCAGTCACTCTCCATTTTTTTCTCCCCACAGTCCTTGACAAGCACTAATCTACTTTTTATACCTATGTATTTACATATTCTGGACACTTCATATCAATGGAATCAAAAAGTATGAGGTCTTTTGTGTTTCGCTTTTTTTACTTAGCATAACATTTTAAATGTTCATCCACCTTAAGACATTAACAGTACTGTACTCATTTTTAATTTTGAACTATATTCCATTGTATGAATATATTACGAAGAAGTAATTCACCCATTAGTTGATGGATATTTAGGCTTTTTCTTTTCTTTTTTTTTTTTTTTTTTTTTTTGCTGCCATGAATGATGCTGCTATGAACATTCATCTATAAGTATTTTAGTGAACAAATGTTTTCTTTTTTATTTGGATATATATCTAGGAACTGTGTCATGTGATAACTTTATTTTTAAGTATGTGAGGAACTGCCCAACTGCTTTCCAAATTGGATGCACCATTTTGTACTGCCACCAGTAATGTATAATGTATGAGGATTTCAATTTAGCCTATCTTCACCAATACTATTTATTGTTTGTATTTTTGATCATAGATGTAAAGTGGTATCTCTCTGTGGTTTTGATTTGCATTCCCTAAGGCAAGACACATATTTTAGTGTTCTTTTTAAAATTTTATATTATACACACATACACATTGGAGAATATCTACTCAAATATTTGCCCATTTTTAATTGATATTTTCTTTTTATTATAATTTCCCATATTCTTTTCCTTAAAGGTATATACTGGTTTATAAATTTATATGATCTGATTAGGTCAGTTTTGATTCCTGATAAGCAAAGAATGATCTCAGAACTTAGATAAATGCTCCTTAAAAAAGCATGGTCTCTGAGGTTATTGTCTATTATGAATTTTAAAAATCTAGTTTGAATTCCAAGATGAAAAATTCCATGGCTTTTTTTTCTATTTTTTAATGAACAATGTTGATTCAAATGATGGGGTATTAGCGGACAAATATATATATATATATATATATATATATATATATATATTTAATAAAAAGTAAATCAGTATTAATTTCAAAAATATTATCCATTAGAAATATATGTGTGTATATAATATATAGATATACCATATATAACATATGTAATCTTTTGAATATGGTATATGCTAGTTAGGTAAAGCAATAAACAACACATTCAAAATTGAATCCATAATGCTTACAGAAGGATAATAACAAAAGAAAAAAGCAAATATCAATAAGATTAATAATTTCACTAACTAAATAATGACTGCATGATGGGGAATTAAACAAACTCAGCTGCTTTGAGTCAATCCAGAAAGCAAAAACAGTTTTCTTTCATCCAAGCCTTTGGTCAGTTGTCACTTGGATCTGTCATGCATTTAAGACTTACAGACTTAAAACTTATATACAATTTCAGCTACAAAAGTATCTCCCCCTGAAGAGTCTTGCAGGGTTCATTTCATTAGACTTTACCTGTGTTAGTGTGTCTCTGTGTGTGTGTGTATGTGCATGTGTGCATTTTGGATGATGTATTATTTTTATTGGAATATACTTGCTTTACAATGTCATGTTAGTTTCTGCTGTACAACAAAGTGGATCCGTTCTACATACACATATATCCCCTCTTTTTCAGATTTCCTTCCCATTTAGGTCACCAGAGAGCACTGAGTAGAGTTTCCTGTGCTATACAGTAGGTCCTTAATAGTTACCTATTTTATACATAGTAGCATATATCTGTCAATACCAATAGCCCAGTTCATCCCACCCCTTTTCCCCCCTTGGCATCCATAAGTTTGTTCTCTACATCTGTGTCTCTATTTAGCCTTCGCAAATAAGTTCAGCCATATATTTTTTCTAGATTCCACATAGAAGCGATATTATGCAATATTTGTTTTTCTCTTTCTGACTTAATTCACTCTGTATGACAGTTTCTAAGACTATCCACATCTCTGCAAAAGGCACAATTTCATTCCTTTTTATGGCTGAGTAATATTCCATTGTATTTATGTACTATATCTTCTTTATCCATTCCTCTCTTTTTTCTTTTTCTTTTTTTTTGCAGTACGCGGGCCTCTCACTGTTGTGGCCTCTCCCATTGTGGAGCACAGGCGCCAGACATGCAGGCTCAGCGGCCATGGCTCACGGGCCCAGCCACTCCACAGCATGTGGGATCTTCCCAGACCAGGACATGAACCCATGTCCCCTGCATTGGCAGGCGGACTCTCAACCACTGCGCCACCAGGGAAGCCCCTATCTATTCCTCTCTTGATGGATGTTTAGGTTTCTTCCATGTCCTGGCTATTGTAAACAGTGCTGAAATGAACATTGAGGTACATGTATTTTTTTTAAAATTATCTTTTCTCCAGGTATATGCCCAGGAGTGGGACTGCTGGGTCATAGGGTCGTTCTATATTTAGTTTTAGAGGAACCTGCATACTGTTCTCCATAATGGCTGAATCAGTTTACATTCCCACCAACAGTGTAAGAGGGTCTCCTTTTATCCACACCCTCTCCAGCATTTATGGTTTGTAGATTTTTTGATGATGGCCATTCTGACCAGTGTGAGGTGATACTTCATTGTGGTTTTGATTTGCATTTCTCTAATAATTAGTGATGTTGAGCATCTTTTCATGTGCCTCTTGGCCATCTGTATGTCTTTTTTGGAAAAATGTCTATTTAAGTCTTCTGCCCATTTTCTGATTGTGTCATTTGTTTGTTTGTTTTGATATTGAGCTACACAAGCTGTTTGTATATTTTTGAGATTAATCCCTATCAGCTACTTCATTTGAAAATATTGTCTCCAATTCTGAGGGTTGTCTTTTTATTTTGTTTATGGTTTCCTTTGCTGTTCAAAAGCTTTTAAGTTTCATTAGGTCTCATTTGTTTGTTTCTGTTTTAATTTTCATTACTCTAGGAGGTGGATCAAAAAGATCTTGCTGCAATTAATATCTAAGGCTGTTCTGCCTATGTTTTCCTCTAAGACTTTTATAGTGTTCAGCGTACATTTAGGTCTTTAATCTACTTTGAGTTTATCTTTGTATATGGTGTTAGGAAGTGTTCTAATTTCATTTTTTACATGTAGCTGTCCAGTTTTCCCAGCACCACTTATTGAAGAGGCTGTCTTTTCTCTATTTTATATTTTTGCCTCCTTTATCAAAAATAAGGTGACCATGTGTGTGGGGGTTTATCTCTTGGTTTTCTGTCCTGTTCCATTGATCTATATTTCTGTTTTGTTCCAGTACCATACTGTCTTGATTACTGTAGCTTTGTAGTATAGTCTGATGTCATGGAGTCTGATTCCTCTTTCTCCAGTTTTCTTTCTCAAGATTGCTTTGGTTATTCTGGGTCTTTTGTGTTTCCATACAAATTGTAAAATTTCTTGCTCTAGTTCTGTGAAAAATGCCATTGGTAATATGATAGAGATTGCATTGCAATACTTTACAAAATATTTATTTAGTGTCTGATATGTATAAGACATTGCATGAAGTGAGTAGTTTAAATATATATTAAAAAGACACAATAACCCAAAAAACAATATTATAGGACATATTTAAATTCATATTTTATATTTTGAGTTGATTAAGCAATTGATAAAAAGAGATATCTTCATAAATAATACTTCTATGTGATAAAGACATGTCCATTGAGATGCCTATATTTACACACCAGAGATATCCAAGCTCAATCTAAATGGGAAAGCAATGCATGAATTTAAGAAAAAGACTTCTAAAAATCCAACTGTTATTATGTAAAGCAACACAAAGTATTAAGCCTATTAAATATTGGCAATACAAAGAAATTAAGACAGGCAAAATGTGTCCATATCTCTCTTTAATCAGGAAGAGACACAGTAGTTTTAATGTATCTGATGATTTGTGTCTCTTTTAGAATGGCCATGAACAGTGTATAACATAGTTGCCTGATACCTGCTTCAAGATGAGATAATTAGGAAATTATGAAGTTATCTCCAAGTTTAACCAGTAATTGTAAGTGCTAATATGGATCAAAGTCACAATAAGTTCTCTTTTAGCAAGTATGGTCACAAACATTGCTTTCTAGCAAATCATATATTGAGTTAGCAGAGATTTACCATATAGTCTACACAAGAAATATCAATTTCCAGAGACTTAAAAGACAAAACTCACATAAAACTAAATTATACTGAAAGTAATTTAATTTTTGATGATTCAGAAGGCATTTAAATGTCTTTTAAGGTCTCAGGCTCACCAGCTACCTGTCACAGTTGCACAGATGTACGCCTATTCTGTGCTGGGTAAAAGATTCCAGGAAAAAAGACATTTTTTATATTAGTATGAACACATTATTTGTATATAAGTGTTTATTTAATATGGAATATTGGACATCAAGAATACTGAGGATGATATGGAACTAGAATAAATATTTGAATATGTTGTCAGTTTATTGAGACTGCATTTTGAGTCCTGTGGTCTTAGAACAAAGATATGTTTTCATCTGTGTCTTGAGTAAAAAAACATAGTTTTTGATTTGAGGAATCACTGAAACCTAAAGAAGCTTTGATGAAGTTTCTGATAAATGAGAAGTGAAGCAGCTAACTACATAAGTAGAATACATTTCAAATAGGCATCTGTCAGATTCCTCTTTGACATTTTTGTTTATGGCCCTATTTCTTTTCAGAGAACCATGATGCTCTCTGTATCAGAAAAAAAAGTTTTGAGAAAACTATATATTCTATATAACTATATATTCTAGACAAACTATGACAGGCAGCAATGGAATTTTGAGCTATTTCTTTCATTATTATTTGAATAAGTAACATTAACAGTTTGCTGTATATATTTTGTTTTATTTTCATTATAATACACAAAATTAATACATTCCTGTAACCAGTAAGAGTTAATATTTGGCTTCAAAGTGTTATACTCATAATTAAGTTTTTCTTTCATGCTTTATATTACATGAATCAGACATTTAAAAGAGCTCAGAAATGTATATTGACAATGTTACCAAGTCAATTTTTATAGGGGTCATTTTCAAAAGATCCAAACACATCTCAAAATATGTCTACTTAACATTATCTTTTGTTTAGAATTCACATTCCAGATATATACTTATTTTCTTATTGAACTTTATATTTTCAGCCTTTAAATATTTCATGTAATGAGTTCTGTATATTTAGTATTGTTGTACAATGTTAAACTGTGCAAAATCTAGTATTCCTTTTCTTCAAAACACAAATTCTCATTTTAATGTTTGGGGATTTGGTGATAATATCTGCATTCTTAGTTAATTTTTTCTCAAGAAAACTGAGTACTCTTAAAATGTATAAATGTTGCTTGAATGATTTATTGATTACAGTGATTTTTTAAATGCTGTATCTAACATCAAATAAGCTTTTATAACAAGGAAAATAATGCTTCATAAATATTCCCTTAACTATACTGTAATCAAATTTCTATATATTTTTTTAAGTGAACCACCCTGAATACTCTAAGCAGAATCTCAGTCTTTGCAATGTCATATTTAATTAAGGAAAATGATAAACTTAATGAAGAATTCGTTGTTTACTAAACCTGTGCCATCATCTTTGAAGACATTTACAGGAAAAAAAAAACCCAGTGTGGCCAAAATTCTAAACAATGAAATAAAAATACTCAGTTATTAAAGAGGATATTCTAATTGTTTACTTTGAGAATACTATATTTTCTTAACTCTAGTGAGGAGTATATAGCTCAGAAGTAATTTTTTATCATTTCCTCTGACAGTTGAGCATTACATAAATATGCAGAATCTATAGTTAACAGTGAATGGAGATCTACTTGATTTGTTACTCTATTTTTTTTTAAACAGCTTTTGTCTTACTTTATTCAATTCATTTGAAATAATGGTTCACAAATTTAACCTATCTTTAAAAATAGCAATAATTATTTTAGTATAACCCCATTTAAGTACAAAACAAACCCTTTACATATTCACAGTTAAATGCACAGAAAAAAAGCATGAAAGGATATATATTATTAAACATAAACACTGGTAACATTTGGGAGGATAAAATAAAGAGAAATCATAACTCTTCCATATATTTCTGTAATATTTGAAAATTTCACAATAAACATGTATTTATGGATTACTCAGATAAAGCAATAACTTTTAAAGGCCTAATGGGGCTTAGTTAAACTATACTTTCTATCCACTGTTTGCATATTAATTAAAACTTTTATTGTTTTGAGAAGCTCTAAAAGTTTGTTCAATAATTTCTAATTTTCCTAAACTCTTTTCCTCACTTGTAGTTTAAGTTAGTTCCAGCTCAGCACATTAGGCAGAAGTATAATCGAAAGTGGTTTCACACTACAGGTATCCCACTGTTCAAGAAATTTGGGTAAGTCTTTAGAACTGCTGCTACACACTATCCAAAACTGAGAAAAAAAGTCAAATAGATAATATCCTTTATATCCAAACCTGGAAATGAATATATTTGGTACAAAGGGATACTCTGTATTGCTATCTGGGGACTGCTTTGCGTTAATGTTGCCTTTAGGTAAGTGGCTCACAGTCCTTGGCTGCCCATCAGAAATCTGTGGAAGTTTAAAAATACACAGATGCTTAAGGACCAACCCTAAAGATTTTGAACCTGTACTGTATTTTTAAGGGAAACAAATATTCTTTAAAATGCTTTTTCCAAAATCTTGATCAGTGATTACATAAAGGTGTTTGGTTTTTTTGTTTATTTGTTTGTTTTTTGCAGTACGCGGGCCTCTCACAGTTGTGGCCTCTCCTGTTGCGGAGCACAGGCTCCAGACGTGCAGGTTCAGCAGCCATGGTTCACGGGCCCAGCCGCTCCGCGGCATGTGGGATCTTCCCGCACCAGGGCACGAACCTGTGTCCCCTGCATCGGCAGGCGGACTCTCAACCACTGCGCCACCAGGGAGGCCCTACATAAAGGTATGTTCATAGAATGACATTACCTTGAGAATAATTACAGAATATAGAATCTTATGAAATGCTACATCTAATTCAGAGTAAAGTTAGGATTTTTTTGGGAGGGGGTGTTGAAATGATTTTTTTGCTAAAGATATTCAAAAGCACCAAAAACATTGTCAATAATATTAAGTTTGTAATAGTCTTTTCCCAGTAGTGGTGTTCTGTAGTAGATAATCTTCCTTTGAAAGTCTAAACACATTGACAATTTAATGCAAAGACTGAAAACAAATATATATAATCCTGATGTTTATCAAATTTCATCATGGCATCATCGACCGGCTTTTAAAATAAGGACAGTTTCATTATAGTGGCATACTTGGCAAACCATATAAGTACAGAAAACTTTTTCAAGATTTTTAAAAGGGGGCAACACTGCTCAGCATTTGGTACCTAGATATATAATACACCTACTGAATATCTTCCCATACATCATGAAAACTTGGAGGTAATTTGTATAGCCTGAAATGTCTTCATTTTAGAATGTTATGCACAAAAAGGGCCTTATCATCAAGAACAGAAAAGTGGTATTTGCTGTATTCAGACTACAATTTAAAACACAATTGGCTTTATGTTACAGTAAGTAAATTATACTTCAATCTCCAGAGCATGTGGGGCATAAAACCTGATCTAGGGCTTCCCTGGTGGCGCAGTGGTTGAGAATCCGCCTGCCGATGCAGGGGACACGGGTTCATGCCTCAGTCCGGGAAGATCCCACATGCCGCGGAGCGGCTGTGCCCGTGAGCCGTGGCCGCTGAGCCTGCACGTCGGGAGCCTGCGCTCCGCAACGGGAGAGGCCACAATAGTGAGAGGCCCGTGTACTGCCAAAAAAAAAAAAACCAAAAAACAAAAAACAAACCTGATCTAAGTTTTATATGACAAAAATCCCAGTAAATGTTTCTTTTAATAAATGGCTTATCGATATTCTCAGATTCACTCTAATCATCCAAGAAAAAGTATTTTCCACTCTTCTTTTGTTCTACATTCTTAATTGAATTGAGTTTGTTTATTCTTGGCCTATAGTTGTTTGGATCTCTTCTGAATGTAATTTCAAGCTGAGACAAAAATTTATTCATGCCAGCCAAAAGGGTTTGAGGACTGTTTGCAACTGTGTTCTTAGATGGAACACCATCAAAAACAATGACTCGATCTGCTAAATAGGTGGCCAGGATGAAGTCATATTCCGCAACAAAGGCTGTCTTCTTAGCATGGAGTATGAAACGTTTGACAACTCGAGCAGCCGTCAAGTTTTGCTCAGAATCCAAATATGCAGATGGTTCATCAATTAAATAGACATCAGCAGGATTTGCCCAAACAAAGAGCTAAAGTTACTCGGGGCAGTTCACCATCAGATAATGTCTGCACCTCTTGATCAATGATGTTTTCAATTTGCAGAGGCTTCATTACATCAGTCACAAATTGTGGATGAGTGTAAGCATCTCTGATCTTTTCATGTGGTAGCTGGCGAACACTTCCGGTTGATTTGGGACTGATTTTCTGTGGCTTATAACTGACATTTAAAACTAGTACTTCCCTTCCTTCATCAGGTTTAAGTCTCCCAGCAAGCATTCTGATAAATATCTTTTTACCAGTACCATTTTCCCCCAACATCACCATTATTTCAGAATCTGTAAACTCACCAGCTACAATTGCTAGCTCAAACTCTCCCATCTTTTTCTTCATTCCAGGAGATTTATACATACACATCTTTTTAACTTCTTCTTCATTTGCTGTCTCAGCTACTTTAAAAAGAAGTGATGCATCTCTGAATCTTAAGTTTTCTGTTGGAACGTAGTCATCCAAAAACATGTTTATGCCTTCTCTTACACTAAAAGACATAATGACAACACCATAAGCACTTGGTACGCCATATAAACAGCAGATGAAGTCAGAGAGGTAGTCTAATACACTTAGATCATGCTCCACCACAAAGATATATCTTTCTGGATTTATTAGAGATCATATAGTAATAGCAGCCTTTAAACACTGCTTGACATCTAGGTAACTAGAAGGTTCATCAAACATGAAAATATCAGCTTTATACAAACGACAGCACAGGCAAATCTCTGCAACTCTCCTCTTGAAAGATCTTCAACATTGCGTTCTTTTAGATGGGTTAAATCGAGCTGCTGATATACAATTGCTTGTGTCTTTGTTTCATCTTTTCAGTCGAAAATAGACCCCACTGTCCCCTTTGCAGCCTTGGGAATCTGGTCTACATACTAATGTTTGATAATGGCTTTTAGGTCATCTTCAAGAATCTTGGTAAAATAATTTTGCAATTCAGATCCATGGGAGTAAGTCAAAATTTCTTGCCAATCAGGTGGGTCAACATATTTTCCAAGGTTTGGCTTTTGCTTTCCTGCTAAAATTTTTAAAGCAGTTGACTTTCCAATACCATTAGTTCCAATTAATCCCAAAACTTCACCCAGACGAGGAATAGGCAACCTGTGAAGCTTGAAGGTGTTGGCACAATATCGATGTGTTGTTTCTTTTTCCAAGTTGCTTGGTAAATTGACAATTGATAAGGCACCAAAGGGGCAATACTTATTAGAAAAAATAACAGGTGGTATCCATATTTTGGGAAATCTCCTCTCTAAAATATATTATTTTAATACAAATACCACAACCAATACAAAGAGTTTCAGAAATCCATGCTATTTTGCTCTGGGAGACAACCTCTATGCATAATTTTCCCATTTGAACCACAGGGCAACTTTTTGCATTCCTGCCGACACTTCTTAGGTTTACATTTGTCATGGTTGACAATAGCAATTCTTGTTAACTTATCTGCCATAATTCTAAGGAAGTAAGAATATCTAGTTCCTCTGGAGAAACAGATTCCCCTTGCGGAGGGGAATGCAGAGGCCAAATCAGTTCTTGCTTTCACTTCTCAGCCACACAACGTGTTCTTACGGCCACCAGCCAAAATGGCGGTGCCCAGCCACTGCCTCATGCATGCCACAGGGATGATTCGTTATCTCTATTTTTTTTTTAATACTAATTCTTGTTTATAACTTAATACACTTTTTGAATCATAGATTTGTCAAGGGAAAATCTGAGTCTTTATTGGTATTTTCTTAAGTGTGCAGCGCTTACAGACTGCAAACTCATTGTTTCTGGAAATGAGAAATATCGCATCTCAAGTTTAAAAGGAATTTCACCCATGCCAGTTGTCAATTTACTGCCTCCCAGTTGCAAATCTATCTTTCTTTGCCCTGCTTTGTGATATTGGAAGTATACTCTATAAATATTTCTACTTTTCCACTTGCCATGATGTTAAACTTTTTCAATAAAGAAAGAAGAGTTTTCTTTTTCTGGTTCTAATTGTCCCTTCACTGTTTATTTCTGGGGTATGTAGTTTGCAGCTTTTGGATCTTTAGTGACACTCACCTTCCAAGCTATTTTCAGTAGCATTCCCAAGAGTAGCTTCCCAGAGAGTCTTGCAAGCAGTCTAGTTTTGTTGTTATCTCAGTGGGTGGTTTCATGATTCCCAGCCTCAACCTAAAGCACATCAGTGAGCTTCCCTACCACCCAGGAATCCACAGCCAAACGCATCCCAAAGATGTCTGACTCTGTTTTAGGCGGGTGATGGTGGTGGTGGTGCAAATCTTCCAAACTATTTCCTTCTTTGGATGCTCTTCCTCACCCTCGAAGTAATGGCTCCTACCTATATCTGCTGTACTTACATAATTTTGAATTCTTTTTATCCTTTAGTATTTACTTCCTTGTTACTAGTTAATGTTTATTTTTATGTTAAAAGTTCCTTACTCAAATTGGAGTGTGGCTTCTGTTTCCTAAATGGATCATTATGATATAAATTATTTGCTCAATATTATAAAAATCTGATTTTTTCTCTCTCTGTATCTATATTTTAGTTGCAAGAAAAATGGATTTTTAATATCCTTGAATAGAAGTGGACCATGGCAGATAATTTTTTTTTAAAAAAGAATCCTTATAGATACTGCTATAACAACTCTCTTCCATGTAGGACTTTGTTTTTCTGATTTTAATGTAACTTTCTTGCCATTTTCACTTCTAATCTAGCGTTTCCTGATAGTCCTATTTTTATAATGCTGCTGTAACAAATTACCACAAACTAGTTTGCTTAAAACAACAGAAATTTATTATCTTACAGTTCTGGAGGCAGTCTAAAATTGACACATTGGCAAGATTGGTTACTTCCAGAAGCTCTGAGGAAGAATCTGTCCATGCCTTTCTCATACTTTCTGGTGGTTATCAACAATCCTTGGCATTCCTTAGCATGTAGAAGCATTACTTCAATCTCTGCTTCTGTCATCACATGGAGTTTGCTCTGTGTGTCTCTGTATCCAAATTTCCCTCAGTTTTATGAATAGAAGGCATCAAACTATGGGAATCCACAATCCAATATGACCTCATCTTAATTTGATTATATCTGCAGAGACCCTATTTTCAAATGAGGTAATGTTCACAGGTACCTGGGGTTAAGACTTTGACATTGCTTTTGGGGGAGCACAATTCAACCCACAACACTGTCCTCTTCCTCATTCAAATTTATGTTCTTCCCATTTGCAAAATACATTCACCTTTCCTAAATTCCCCAAAGTCTTAAATCATGCCAGCATTAACATCAAGACAAAAATCTTATACAAATATAAGATTTCATACCTCATCTTCAAAATTATCTAAGTCAGTTATGAGTGAGATTCCAGGAAAGATTCACTGTGAAGAAAAATATCCCTTCATCTGTGGACATGTGAAGCAAGGGAACAAGTTACTTGCCTCCAAATACAATGGTGGGACAGGTGTAGATAGATATTCCATTCTAAAAGAGAAAAGGTAAAAAGGAAAAAAGGGGTCATATGTTCTAAGCAAGTATGAAGACCAACAGGGAAAATTCCATTAGGTTTTAATGAAATGAGTGATTCTCTGTGGTTTGATCCACCCTCTGGACCCATGGAGGCTCAAGAAACCCCAACCACTAGACCTTCAGAGGACCTGTTGGACCTGGTCTCTGTGGCACTAAAGGGTCCAAAAGCCGCACCATTTAGCTCTTAGCAGTAGTCCTGCCCACTGGGCAGCCTGTTTCCTGCTTGTAGAATCCCAGAAGTCTGACAGGTGTCCTTCTTTCCCTCCTTCAATCCAAGCTGGCAGTATTTCTCCTGAAATGTTTGATTGGATCTATAAGTCAATCAGCTCACCTCTCCAGCAAGCTCGTCTGGCCACACTGTGTTCTCTCTAAAGCACACTTTCTTATTTTTTGCAATATGAATAGACTGAGAATTTTCCAAATCATCAAGTTCTGGTTCCTGTTTGTTTAACAGTTCCTTCCTCAATTCATCTGTACCCTCTCACAGTTTACTATAAGCAACAAGGAGATATCAGGCTGCATCTTTAATACTTTGCTTGGAAATCTCCTTAGCTTATAAATTCTACTTTCTGTTACACAGTAGAATATAATTCAGCCAGATTTTCTCCTACTTTTTAAAATGGATCACCCTTTTCTCTAGTGTCCAATATCATGTTATTAATTTTGGTCTGATACCTTACTAGAAGCACCTTTAACATTTATATTTGTAACAACATTCTGTACATGACATATGCAACCTCTAAAACAGTAGAATTTTAAAGCTCTCCTGTCTTCTTTCTGAGCCCTGTACATAATTTTGCTTAATGTCCATATTTCTACAAACAGCCTCTTCAAGTCAATCTAGGTTTTATTTTCTATTATGCACATCAAAATTTTTCAGCCTCTTCCTATTATCCAATTCCAAAGTAACTTCTATAATTTCAGGTATTTGTTACAACAGTACTCCAATTTCAATATCAAAATCTGTGTTAGTTTCCTAAGCCTACAATAACAAGTCACCACACATTTGGTGGCTTAAAACAAAAGAACTAATTTTCTCACAGTTCTAGAGGTCAAAAGTTTGAAATTAAAATGTCAGTGGTGTTGGTTCTTTCCAGAGGTTCTGAGGGAGGCTGTTCTATGCTTTTTTCCTAGCTTCTGGTGGTTGCTGGAAATTCTTGGTGTCCTTGGCTTGCAGCTGCATCACTCTAAATCTGCCTTCATCATCATATGGCCTTCTTACCTGTGCATTTCTCTCTCTCTATGTCCTCTCTTCTTCTTATAGAGACATAAATCATATCAGCTTTAGGGCTCACTGTAATACAACATAATTTCATCTTCAGTTGGTGACATCTGAAAAGAAGACCTTATTTTCAAATAAGGACACATTCACATATACCTTGATGTCTTAGTCAGTTTGGATGCTATAACAAAAATATGATAATCTTATAAACAATAAAAAATTATTTCTCAAGTTCTGGATGCTGAGAAGTCCAATTTCCAGTCAGATGCAGTATATGTTGAGTTTATTTCCCAGTTCATAGGCAGCTGACTTTTCTGTATGTTCTCACAAAGCATAAGGGGAGATAAATCTCTCTGGGGTCTCCTTCAACAGGGCACCAATTTCACTCATGAGGTCTCCAACTTCATGACCTAATCATGTCTGAAAGACCCCAAATCCAAATACCAAACATTTGGGATTAGGCAAAGGAAAAAAATATTAAAAGCAGCAAGGGAAAAGCAAAAAGTAACATACAAGGTAATCCCCATGAGGTTAACAGCTGATTTCTCAGCAGAAAATGTGCAAGCCATAAGGAAGTGAAAGGATACACTTAAAATGATGAATGGGAAAAACCTACAACTAAATTACTCTAGCCAGCAAGAATCTCATTCAGATTTGAAGGAGAAATTAAAACCTTTACAGACAAGCAAAAGTTAAGAGAATTCAGCACCACCAAACCAGCTTTACAACAAATATTAAAGGAGCTTCTCTAGGCAGGAAAAATAGAAAAGGAAAAGACATACAACAATTAACCCAAAACAATTGAGAAAATGGTAATAGGAATATACATATTGAAAATTACTTTAAATATAAATGGATTAAATGCTCCAATCAAAAAACATAGACTGGCTGAATGAATACAAAAACAAGACCCATATATATGCTGTCTACAAGAGACTGACTTCAGACCCAGAGACACATACACACAGAAAGTGAGGGGATGGAAAAAGATATTCCATGCAAACGGAAATCAAAAGAAAGTTGGAGTAGCAATTCTTATATCAGACAAAATAGAATTAAAATAAAGACTGTTACAAGAGACAAAGAAGGACTCTACATAATGATCAAGGGATCAATCAAAGAAGAAGATATAACAATTGAAAATATTTATACACCCAATATAGGAGAACTTCAATACAAAGGCAAATGCTAACAGCCATAAAAGGGGAAATCAACAGTAACACAAGCATAGTAGGGTACTTTAACATATCATTTTCACCAATGGACAGATCATCCAAAATGAAAATAAATAAGGAAACACAAGCATTAAATGATACATTAAACAAGATGGACTTAATTGATATTTATAGGACATTTCATCCAAACACAACAGAATACACTTTTTTCTCAAGTGCTCATGGAACATTCTCAAGGAGAGATCATATCCTGGGTCACAAATCAAGCCTTGGTAAATTTAAGAAAATTGAAATTGTATCATGTATTTTTTCTGACCACAATGCTAAGAGACTAGCTATCAATTACAGGAAAATAATCTGTAAAAAATAAAAACACATGGAGCCTAAATAATACACTACTAAATAACCAAAGGTCACTGAAGAAATCAAAGTGGAAATCAAAAAAATATCTAGAAGCAAATGACAATTAAAACATGATGACCCAAAACCTATGGGATGCAGCAAAAGCAGTTCTAAGAGGGAAGTTTATAGCAATACAATCCTACCTCAAGAAACAAGAAACATCTCAAATAAACAACCTAAACTTACACCTAAAGCAATTAGAGAAAGAAGAACAAAGCAACACCAAAGTTAGCAGAAGGAAATAATTCATAAATATCAGATCAGAAATAAATTGAAAAGAAAAGATGGAAACAATAACATAGATCAATAAAATTAAAGCTGGTTGCTTGAGAAGATAAACACAACAGATAAAGCATTAGCCAGACTCATCAAGGAAAAAATGTAGAAGAGTCAAATCAATAGAATTAGAATGAAAAAGGAGAAGTAACAACTGACACTGCAGAAATACAAAGGATCATGAGATTTTACTTCAAGAAACTATATGCCAATAAAATGGAAGAAATGGAAAAATTCTTAGAAAAGCACAACCTTCCAAGACTGAACCAGGAAGTAATAGAAAATATAGAGACCAGTCATAAGCACTGAAAGTGAAATTGTGATTTAAAATCTTACAACAAACAAAAGCCCAGGATCAGATGGCTTCACAGGCAAATTCTATCAAACAGAGAAGAGCTAACACCTATACTTCTCAAACTCTTCCAAAAGATAGCAGAGGAAGGAACACTCCCAAACATTATATGGCATCACCATTACCCTGATACCAAAACCAGAGAAAGATGTCACAAGAAAAAGAAAACTACACGCCAATATCACTGATGAACACTGATGCAAAAATTCTCAACAAAATACTAGCAAACAGAATTCAACAGCACATTAAAAGGAGCATACACCATGATCAAGTGGGGTTTATCCCAGGAATGCAAGGATTCTTCAGTATACACAAATATGTCAATGTGATACACCATATTAACAAACTGAAGGAGGAAAACCATATGATCATCTCAATAGATGCAGAGAAAAGTTTTGACAAAATTCAACACCCATTTATGATAAAAACCCTCCAGAAAGGAGGCATAGAGGGAACTTACCTCAACATAATAAAGGCCATATGTGACAAACCCACAGCCAACATTGTTCTCAATGGTGAAAACTGAAACCATTTCCACTAAGTTCAGGAACAAGACAAGGTTGCCCACTCTCACCACTATTATTCAATATAGTTTTGGAAGTTTTAGCCATAGCAATCACAGAAGAAAAAGAAATAAAAGGAACACTAATGGGAAAAGAAGAAATAAAACAGTCACTGTTTGCAGATGACATGATAATATACATAGAGAATCCTAAAGATGTTACCAGAAAACTACTAGAACAAATCAATGAATTTGGTAAAGTTGCAGGATACAAAATTAATGCACAGAAATCTCTGTCACACTTATACACTAATGATGAAAAATCTGAAAGAGAAATTAAGGAAACATTCTCATTTACCATTGCAAAAAAAGAATAAAATACCTAGGAACAAACCTACCTAAGGAAAAAAAAAAACCTGTATGCAGAAAATTATAAGACACTGATGAAAGAAATTAAAGATGATACAAACAGTTGGAGAGATATACCATATTCTTTGATTGGAAGAATCAACATTGTGAAAATTGTTATCCTACACAAAGCAATCTACAGATTCAATGCAATCCCTATTAAACAACTAATGGCATTTTTCACAGAACTAGAACAAAAAATTTCACAATTTGTATGGAAACAAAAAATACCCTGAATAGCCAAAGCAATCTTGAGACAGAAAAAATGAGCTTGAGGAATCACACTCCCTGACTTCAGACTATATGACAAACTACAGTAATGAAGACAGTATGGTACTGGCACCAAAGCAGAAATATAGATCAATGGAACAGGATAGAAAGTACCATAGTTTAGATTGTATTTCTCTACAAAACAGAAATAGAGTCACAAATGTAAAAAAAGAAACTTATGGTTACTAGGGGGAAAGGGGGATAGAGGGATAGTTCTGGAATTGACATATACACACTACTATATATAAAATAGATAAATAATAAGGACTTACTGTATAGCACAGGGAACTCTACTAAATATTCTGTAATGACCTATATGGGAAAAGAATTTAAAAAGGAGTGGATATAAGTGTATGTATAACTGATTAACTTTGCTGTTCAGCAGATACTAACACAACATTGTAAATCAACTATATTCCAATTAAAATTTAAAAATAAAATGAAGCAAAGAAATATGAAAAAAACGAGACTATCAAAAAGAGTCCCCTAATTTTTTAAACTTTTAAATTCACTAATCAGCTGGTCAATTTCTATGCCTTCATGCAATTAGCATGTGCCTGGAAAATAAGACTGTGCTAAGGTATGGAAACAGGGGCTGTTTAAGACTGGAATGAGGGAAATTCCCTGACAATGATGGTTCAATCCCTGGTTGGGGAACTATGATTCTGCAAGCTGCGTGTCACAGCCAAAAAAAAAAGAAAAAGAGTCATGTCGTCTTATACAGATATGTTTGCAAGTACCAAAATTATACCAGAGCCTGCACCCTAAATTATTCTGTCCTTCCAAATAAAAGTTTATTTTGTAAGAGAAAAAAAAAAAGTTATCTTAGCCAAATTATAATATCTACTTTCACTGCTTTTTAATCACCTAAGGAATCTGGCTGGTCAAATTCAGAGCTCAGAGACAGAGAGAGGAAAAAAATATGGGAAGGTACAGCAAAAAGATACAGGTCAGTAGAAGAGCTTTATTTATTTATTTATTTTGGAACATCCAGTACATCTTAGATTTGCATTAATTTAGTCCCTGAGTAGAATTATATCAGTATACGGAACTGACTTTATATATTAAATGAAATTCACAACTTAAAAGAAGCAAAATAAAATTTCCTGCCTTTGTTAAAAGCAACTAAAATAATTTGCACAGATTGCATTTTCAAAACTGAAAATCCTCTGTATATGGTATAGAATCAGATTTCATAGAAACATATTACTAAATATTAAATTCCATTTACAAATTGCTTCATTCAAAATGTATTTGTTTCTTTCTATAAAATAGAGTGAGAAATTATAAAGATAATATTTCTCACTCTAGCCTCCTCTGTGTGTATTCTCTTCAGGATCAAGGGAGCCATTGAGCTCCTGTGTTACCCAGGTCAATTATTTATAGCAAAGACAAACACACTAATGTTTTTGCATTCAGTACAGAAAAGGCATTCAGTGGTATACATGCATTTATTCTAAAGAAAGGTGGTAAATATATTCTATGACTTTTAAAATTACTTCATGGTTAAAAAATATCATGCCCCTATTGCTGCGAAAAAAAAAGGAAATTAAGTGCCAACATAAGGAGAAATCAGAAGGCACCCTTAAGGAAGTATATCTAAAGGAAAAGCAAATTTATAATCTTAAAACATATTTTGTCTCATATAAGGTTGAGAGGTCCCAGGAAGGGAGGGGCTAGTATGTGGAAGTGCTTTCAGTGATAACAATAAATGTTCTGTATGAGGTACTTTTTCCTCTCAAGGGTCAAGTTAGGAAGAAAAATGTTTATGGATTTTTCAATGAATTTATAATCAAAATAGCTTTCTGGAGACCCATTTGAAGTTAGATATGAGTATTTAACAGGAGGCTAAGCAAGGGGCATGTGACTGATTCTTATTGATGTACAAAAGTCAAATAATCTCTCCATGGAGGCTGCTTGGGTCCATTATGCTTAAGGCTTTTGGCACCGTATAAGGCAAAGAGTGTTTTAAACAGATGACAAAGAATGCCTCCAACTATATAATGTATGAGAAAAAAATTAACAAAATGATTCTTTTAAATGGTATTAAGTCTATAAAGAAATAAATTCTCAATTGCATATGGCTGAGCCAAGGTAATGCTTGATAACACACTTATTACCTTGAATCATACAGTTAATGAGTGCTTTACAGGTATCATACAATATGCACTAAATATACATATTCCTGTTAAGTGTCTGCTGCCTACTTTCTCCTACATTCTGACATGTGGTACATGTGGAGTTTCATTCAGAAATTAACCACCATGGGATAATTTGTTTGATCTCCACAATGTATTACTGACCAACATCTGAGAAAAACTTTCCAAGTGATTAGAAGGATAAATTCTGAATTGTTAATCTAGTCCAAAATAACTTTGTATAGTGACCCCATTCTTCCTGGGTGGCTAGAACATGAAGTTTTTCTGTATTACTGTTGGGATAGCTAAAAAATGGGTTGAAACTAATTAGGATATTCTGGAGATAGAGAGGGCTGCAGAAGCACACTTAAAGATGTTTGAAAAACCTAATCAATTGTTCCTTTGAAGAGGATCAGTAAATGAGAGTTTATAAGGAAGTTGGAACCTGAGATAAAAATCAGTTTAACTGAAGGTTCTGAGAATCAATGAACATTTGTCTATGCCACCTCAGTAAGTACATTTTTTTCAATTCCCATTTTACATTTAAAAATAATGACAATTAGGCTTTCTGAGAAACAAATTTTTCTTATCTTTTATCTGAATACCTCCAGGATATGTAAAATGACATGATTTATCTACCTCTCCATGTACATACAAGAATGGGTACAAGAGAAATCTAGTCATTCCTGCTAACTCTCTGTCATTAACCCCTCATTTTATGTTCAAGTTTATACTTTACGAGCCATTAGAGTAATTTTATGTGCTTACTAGTGAAACTAAAATTAAGATAAATATTAAAAATATGTCCTACACCATATAAAACTTACTATGATACAAATAATTTGCTTGTTCCCCACTGTAGATGTCTGTTCCACATTGTGTCCCACACTTGATTCTGACAAGTTACCATACTTTAGTCAATCATTGGTAAAACTTCACACACATAGAGTCTCTCCTGTCTTCTGTCTCTGATCCATTACCAATTTTCAGTTCATTTTGTTTTGTTGTTATTCTGTTACTTTGAATTCTAATATTTTAAGCTATTAAGCAGCCACTACCAAGAAAATTCACTATTATTATACTGAGGGGTGCATATAAGAGAACTACTAAAGTCAGTAGACATTCACTGTTATCAGGGAAAATTAGAAAGTTCTCACATGCACAAAGTATTTTATTGTCCAATAATTCTTAAATGATAGGGTGGTAAATATGTCTGGTCCATAACTCCAGCAGAAACCTCATAGGAAACTCATGTGTTACAGAAATATTTAAGCCTGCAATATATATTTTTGTTCACTAGCCTAGTATAACCCGGACACATCAGCTCCATATTAATAAGTATTGAAAGGCAGTTTGGGATTGGAGAATTGACTGAATTTTCCTTTGATGACTAAACCCTTCCCCTAGTTGGGTCTGTTATTTGTCTGTTCACAGAAAGAGTCCAGTCGTTGGAGTTTCCAGATATGCTCCCTATACTTATTGAAATGAATCGTTTGAAGTGGAGAGAATAAGGAGATTGAATTCATTGCAGTAAAAAGAGTGACAATCCAATTCAATAGCTCAAAAGAGGCTCACATTTTATATGTGCTAAATATGCCTCACCACTCTTATCATACCACTTCACAGCTCATGCCACTTCACAGTTCCTTTAAAGCTCTCCATGGTTATTTTGAGAGTGAAAACATTCTCTACAAACATCTCTCAAACTGCTTTAGAGCATTTATGAGGATATGGAAACTTTCATGACTACTTTTTTTTTTTTTAACTTTGAAGTACTCAGAAAAAGCAAACACTTTGAGCAAAGTTTGCCTGCCTGTTTCTCATTTTACTATGGATGAAGAGAACATATTGTGGTTAGGATTTTTGTATGTTTATTTGTTTATTTAAATCATATTTTTGTTACAATATTACCAAAATTATAAGTGTTAGAAAGGTGACAGGATATAGTATTTATGGGTGGGTAAACTTTTGCTGATTATTTGGTATACTCTCCCTAATTGGATATAAAATGCAGCATACTATATATTATATAGCATTTTATTGACTTCACAGTTACATTGTGAAGACTTTTACTACTCATAATGATGATGTTTAAATAAGGATTCAGGAGCAAGTGATTTATTAAGGGAGTACTCCTAGGAAAATTATAAAAGGCAAGTGGCAGGAAAAAGAAGGATCCAAAAAGGATGCAATTTCAGGTGAAATCAGAGATTCTATACCTCTGAAGCATAAAATATACTTCAAAACAGGGTCAGCTTCTTGGACATGAGGCCTAACTGCACAGTGTCCCCTCCCACTTGGAAGGGCTCCTCTTAATTTTTGAACAAGGATCCTCCCATTTTTATTTTGCACTGGGCCCTATAAATTATGTAGTCAGCCCAGCCTCAGAATTTTTTTTTCCTGTACCTGGAAAAAGATGCTGAAGTCCTTGTATTCCTACTTTTCTCAGTATTTGGCTACCAGTGGTTAAGGGGCAGGGGAGTAAACCTCCAGATATCCCTGTAGAGGGAAGTAGATCCAGTAGCTAAGGTCAAGCTCTCAAGTTTGTTGGTCGAAATCTTTAGCACAAAATTTGCAGAAGCTGAGGTGACACATGGATTTAGATGTGGCACCAACAGTATTAGGTACATACAGTTAGCACTTCGGGGCGTATCCTTACAGACATGTTTTCTGTGCTTACACAAACCTGAGTATGTGTGTCTTTTTATAAATAGAGAGGTAGGTCAGCAGACTGACAGAACAACTAATAATAGGTCAAATTTCACATATTTATAAATGTTCAGTTCTTTATTTTTATTAATCTCTTATCTAGATGCATTTGCTTAACAGATAGTATCTCCCATCACTGCCACTACCAGACATGGCTTATTTGTGTTCTATTTCTTTTCATTCATTTATTTAGCAAATATTATTATCTTACTACATGCTCCAGCACTACCCAATATAGGAATATAGGACTGGCACGTAAATTTCATGAAACTTGCTTTGTAGTAAAAGGATATAGACAATGTAAACACGTATGAGTATATATATATATATATATATACAAGATGTCAGATATTAATAGGTGCTCTGGAGAAAAATAAAGCAAGATGTGAAGAATAAGTAGTGTCAGGCTAGAGGGTGCTATTTATATGAGGTAGTTAGGAAAGTTTCCTCTAAATCAATGACATTAGAACAGAGATTTTTAAAGTGAGGAAGACATGTACATTTCTGAGGTAAAAGCATTCAAGGCAGAAAGAACAATGAATTGAAAGACTCAGAAACAGAAGCATACTGAGTGTGACTGTGAAACTGCAAGGAGGCCAGTGTGCCCTAGGCAGAGTGAGTCCCAGGGAGGGTGGTAAAATATAAGGCCAGAGAGGTACACAGAGGCCAAATCACCTATGACAGTAGGCAATTATAAACGTCTGTGAGTCCCTGAAGAATGTCATGATTTCACTTATGTTTTAAATGGACCACTTTGGATTTTCTAGTGAATAGGTCATGGGATGTGAGAAAAATTGAGATTTCAAGTATGTTGCCAAAAATCGGGGACTCTTGTGATAAGGGCACTGTTTCTTGACTCAGATGGTGGTTGCTTACATGAACTTACACATGTTATATTTTATAGAACTAAATACTGGCACATTCACACACACACAAATACACACACATACATACACATTAATATAAATAAAACTGGGGAAATCTGATTAACATGGTTGAGTTGAACAGTGTCACCATTCTGATTGTGATATTGTACTGTAGTTTTAAGATATTGCTATTGGAGGGAACTGGGTAAAGGGTACTTGGAATCTCTGTGTTATTTCTTATAACTACATATATGTCTACAACTACCTCAAAAATAAATTTAATTTAAAATCATGTTGGCAAGATGTCCTGCCTGAACAACTGAAATTGAGTTGAGAGTACCTGTTTTCCCACAGCCTTCCCAACAGAATCTGTTGTTGTTTTCATTTTTTGTCAGTCTGATAGGTAAGGAATGGTGGCTTTTTTTTAAAATTTACATTTCTCTATGATTGAGAATTTTTTAAATATTTTTGAACGTCATTTTTACATTTTTGGTTAATTATCTTTTTGTGTATCATTCTCATTTTTTCCACTGAGTTTTTGGCCTTTTGTCCCTAAATATTTAATAGTTACCTATATATTAGAGAAAACAACTCTTTGTCTATAGTATATACTGCAAATATTTTCTCTGTCAATGGCCTTTTGGCTTTCCTTATGGTAACTTTTGTCATACAAACTTTTTTTTAAAAAGTTAAATTTATCAATCATTTTTATTGTCTCTGGATTTTAAGTCAGAGAAAATCTTTCACTGTACTAAGATTAAAGACAAATTTACCTATAATATACAGAATAGTGACTACACTTAATAATATTGTATTGAATATTTGAAGGTTGCTAAGAAGGTAAGTCTTCAAAGTCTTTACCATATGAAAAAAAAAGAAAAAATTCTGTAACTGTAGAGTGACAAATGATAACTAGACTTCTTATGATGACTATTTTACAATGTATACAAATATGAAATCATTATGTTGTAGAGCTAACACTAATATAATGTTATATGTCAATTATATCTCAATTTAAAGAGCCATAAAATTAGATTTTTATTAATTTTTATTCTGGTACTTTAAAGGTTCATATTGTACATTTAGATCCCTAATTCATTTGAAGTTTATAGTTTGGTACAGTGTGAGACATGAGATTTATCTTTTCTCCAAATGGTTAAACAATTGTCCAATTAAAATTTATTAAAGGGCTTCCCTGGTGGCGCAGTGGTTGAGAATCCGCCTGCCGATGCAGGGGACATGGGTTCGTGCCCCGGTCCGGGAAGATGGCACATGCCGCAGAGCGGCTGGGCCCGTGAGCCATGGCCACTGAGCCTGCGTGTCCGGAGCCTGCGCTCCGCAACGGGAGAGGCCACAACAGTGAGAGGCCCGCGTACCACAAAAAAAAAAAAAAAAAAAAAATTTATTAAAAAGTCCATTTTTACACTGTGAGTTGAGATACCAACTTTGTCATACACTAAATGTCCATATGTTTTTGTATGTAATTCCAGACATTAAATTCTATTCCACTGGTCTATTTTTTCTACTCATGTACTGTACTATACTGTTCTAATTACAGAGACTCTAAAGTATGTTTCAATGACTGGTAAAGCTAGTTATCCCTTATAGTTTATCTTTTTCAGTATTTTCCTAACTATTCTTTCATATTTTTTTTTTGATTAGGGGAACTTCAGTATTAATGCATCTGACTGCATAAAATTGTTCTTTAAAATATTTTTATTGGAATTGCATTGAATTTATAAATTAACTTAAGGATAATTGACCTCCTGCTAATACTTGATTTGTGCCATCTAAGATTAAGGGATATTTTCTGTTTCAAGTCTTCTTAAGTGTTGCTCAGGAAGGTTTTAAAATTTTTAGAATATAGGTTTTGCACATTCCTTGTTAAACTTCTTCCTAAATACTTAAACTTCTTTATTGTTATTGTAATTTGAATGTTTCTTTTTACCATTATGTACTCTAACTCTTTATTATTTATGTATATGAAGTCTATTGATTATTGTACATTAATTTAGTATCCTGCTACTCACTGGATTCTTTTTTGTTGCTGTTTGTTTCTTAATTTAGTCTTATCATTGATTCTTTGGGGTTTTCCAGTTAGACTATTGTATAGAAAATAATTAACATAGCAAGCCCCAGACTATTATCTTTAGAAAGACCTTCTTGCAAGTTTGGCCTTTCATAGGCATGTGGGAACTTGGATTTGAGAAGGTTTTCATCATTACCAGAACTGATAAGAGAGGCTCATTGTGCCTAATTGTTGTATAAACAATGTGGTTTACAGTGAACACTTGTTTTTCTTCTGAGAGACTGGAATTTTTATATGTGTTAGGGAGAAGATACTTCCAGGACCAGCTTCCAATAAAAAGCTTGGGGGTTTTGGCGTCCCAATGCCAGGCAGAACTTCAGGGAACTGGAGCCTACCATAGGGATGGAGAAAAGAGCGAGCTGCCCCAGGGTAAACATGGAGTAGACAGAGTTGGATTTCATCAAGATTAGTGGCTTTGCAAGTCCACAGAAAGAGGAGAGGAGCTTCAAGATGGCGGAAGAGTAAGACGCGGAGATCTCCTTCCTCCTCAAAGAGACATCAGAAATACATCTACACGTGGAACTTCTCCTATAGAACACCGACTGAACGCTGGCAGAAGACCTCAGACCTCTCAAAAGGCAAGAAACTCCCCCACGTACCTGGGTAGGGCAAAAGAAAAAAGAAAAAACAGAGACAAAGAATAGGGATGGGACCTGTACCAGTGGGAGGGAGCCGTGAAGGAGGAAAGGTTCCCACACACTAGAAGCCCCTTCGCGGACGGAGACTGTGGGTGGCTGGGTGGAAGCTTCGGGGCCGCGGAGGAGAGCACACCCACAGGGTGCGGAGGGCAAAGAGGAGAGATTCCCGCACAAAGGATCGGTGCCGACCAGCACTCACCAGCCTGAGAGGCTTGTCTGCTCACCCGCCGGGGTGGGCAGGGGCCGGAAGCTAGGGCTCAGGCTTCGGTCGGATCCCAGAGAGAGGACTGGGGTTGGAGGCATGAACACAGCCTGAAGGGGGCTAGTGCGCCACAGCTAGCCAGGAGGGAGTCCGGTTGAAGTCTGGAGCTCCCGAAGAGGCAAGAGACCTTTTCTTCCCTCTTTGCTTCCTGGGGAGTGAGGAGAGGGGATTAAGCGCACCGCTTAAAGGAGCTCCAGAAACGGGCGCGAGCCGTGGCTGTCAGCACGGACAGTAGAGACGGGTGTGGGACGCTACGGTTGCTGCTGCTGCCACCAAGAGGCCTGTGTGCGAGCACAGGTCACTCTCCACACTGCCGCTTCCGGGAGCCCGTGCAGCCCATCACTGCCTGGGTCCCGGGATCCAGGGACAACTTCCCCGGGAGAACGCGTGGCGCGCCTCGGGCGGGTGCAGCGTCATGCGGGCCTCTGCCGCCGCAGGCTCGTCCCGCATCCGTGCCCCTCCCTCCCCCCCGGCCAGTGCCAGAATCCCCAGCAGCCTCAAAAGCAGCGGATTAAAGCTCCACAATCAATTTGAAGTGCCCTGCACCTGTGGAAAACCTGAATAGACAACGAATCATCCCAAGTGGAGGAGGTGGACTTTGGGAGCAAGATATACTATTATTTTCCCCTTTTTTCTTGTTGTGAGTGTGTATGTGTGTGCTGCTGTGTGAGATTTTGTCTGTATAGCTTTGCTTTCACCATTTGTCCTAGGGTTAGACCGACCCATTTTTCTTTGTTTTTTTTTTAAATAGAAATTTTTCTTCTTAATAATTATTTTTTATTTTCAACTATACTTTATTCTATTTTATTTTGTCTTCTCCCTTTCTTTCTTCCTTTCTTCCTTCCTTTCTTCCCTGCTTCCCTGCTTTCTTCCTTCCTTCCTCCCTTCTTTCCTCCCTTCCTTCCTCTCCTCCTTCCTTCCTTCCTTTCTTCCTTCCTTCCTCCCTTCCTTTATTCCTTCCTCCCTTCCTTCCTTCCCTCTCCCCCTCCTTCCTTCCTTCCTTCCTACCTTCCTTTCCTTTCCTTTCTATTTTTTCTCCCTTTTATTTTGAACCGTGTGGATTAAAGGCTCTTGGCGCTTCAGCCAGGCACCACGGCTGTGTCTCTGAGGTGGGAGAACTAACCTCAGGACGCTGGTCCACAAGAGACCTCTCAGCACCACGTAATATCAAACGGCGAAAATCTCGCAGAGATCTCCATCTCAACACCAAGACCCAGATTCACTCAAGGACCAGCAACGAACAGTGCTGGACACCCTATCCCCAACAAAGAGCAAGACAGGTCTACAGCCCCATCCATTAGCAGAGAGGCTGCCTAAAATCATAATAAGTCTAACAACATCCCCAAACACACCAACAGACGTGGACCTGCCCACAAGAAAGACAAGATCCAGCCTCATTCACCAGAAAAGAGGCACTAGTTCCCCCAACGAGGAAACCTACCCAACCCACTGAACCAACCTTAGCCACTGGAACATTCTTGTTCCTTGTCTTGTTCCTGATCTTAGTGGAAATGGTTTCAGTTTTTCACCAATGAGAACAATGCTGGCTGTGGGTTTGTCATTTATGGCCTTTATTATGTTGAGGAAAGTTCCCTGTATGCCTACTTTCTACAGGGTTTTTATCATAAATCAGTGTGGAATTTTGTCAAAAGCTTTCTCTGCATCTATTGAGATGATCATATGGTTTTTCTCCTTCAGTTTGTTGATACGGTGTATCACGTTGATTGATTTGTGTATATTGAAGAATCCTTGCATTCCTGGAATAAACCCCACTTGATCATGGTGTATGATCCTTTTAATGTGCTGTTGGATTCTGTTTGCTAATATTTTGTTGAGGATTTTTGCATCTATGTTCATCAGTGATATTGGCCTGTAGTTTTCTTTCTTTGTGACGTCTTTGTCTGGTTTTGGTATCAGGGTGATGGTGGCCTCATAGAATGAGTTTGGGAGTGTTCCTCACTCTGCTATCTTTTGGAAGAGTTTGAGAAGGATAGGTGTTAGCTCTTCTCTAAATGTTTGATAGAATTCGCCTGTGAAGCCATCTGGTTCTGGGCTTTTGTTTGTTGGAAGATTTTTAATCACAGTTTCAATTTCAGTGTTTGTGATTGGTCTGCTCATATTTTCTATTTCTTCCTGGCTCCGTCTCGGCAGCTTGTGCATTTCTAATAATTTGTCCACTTCTTCCAGGTTGTCCATTTTATTGGCATACAGTTGCTTGTAGTAATCTCTAATAATCTTTGTATTTCGGCAGTGTCAGTTGTTACATCTCCTTTTTCATTTCTAATTCTATTGATTTGAGCCTTCTCCCTTTTATTCTTGATGAGTCTGGCTAATGGTTTATCAATTTTATTTATCTTCTCAAAGAACCAGCTTTTACTTTTATTGATCTTTGCTATTGTTTCCTTCATTTCTTTTTCATTTATTTCTGATCTTATCTTTATGATTTATTTCATTCTGCTAAATTTAGGTTTTTTTTGTTCTTCCTTCTCTAATTGCTTTAGGTGCAAAGTTAGGTTGTTTATTTGAGATGTTTCCTGTTTCTTAAGGTATGATTGTATTGCTATAAACTTCCCTCTTAAAACTGCTTTTGTTGTTTGCCATAGGTTTGGGGTTGTCGTGTCTCCATTGTCATTTGTTTCTAGGTATTTTTTCGTTTCCTCTTTGATTTCTTCAGTGATCACTTCGTTATTAAGTAGTGTATTGTTTAGCTTCCATGTGTTTCTATTTTTTACTGATCTTTTCCTGTAATTGATATCTAGATATCAACAACAAAAATCCCCAAATTTAGCAGAAGGAAAGAAATCATAAAGATCAGATCAGAAATAAGTGAAAAAGAATTGAAGGAAACAATAGCAAAGATCAATAAAACTAAAAGCTGGTTCTTTGAGAAGATAAATAAAATTGAAAAACCATCAGCCAGACTCATCAAGAATAAAAGGGAGAAGGCTCAAATCAATAGAATTAGAAATGAAAAAGGAGATGTAACAACTGACACTGCCGAAATACAAAAGATTATTAGAGATTACTACAAGCAACTGTATGCCAATAAAATGGACAACCTGGAAGAAGTGGACAAATTATTAGAAATGCACAAGCTGCCAAGACTGAACCAGGAAGAAATAGAAAATATGAGCAGACCAATCACAAGCACTGAAATTGAAACTGTGATTAAAAATCTTCCAACAAACAAAAGCCCAGGACCAGATGGCTTCACAGGTGAATTCTATCAAACATTTAGAGAAGAGCTAACACCTATCCTTCTCAAACTCTTCCAAAAGATAGCAGAGTGAGGAACACTCCCAAACTCATTCTATGAGGCCACCATCACCCTGATGCCAAAACTAGGCAAAGACGTCACAAAGAAAGAAAACTACAGGCTAATATCACTGATGAACATAGATGCAAAAATCCTCAACAAAATACTAGCAAACAGAATCCAGCAGCACATTAAAAGAATCATACAACATGATCAAATGGAGTTTATTCCAGGAATGCAAAGATTCTTCAGTGTATGCAAATCAATCAACGTGATACACCATATAAACAAACTGAAGGAGAAAAACCATATGATTGTCTCAATAGATGCAGAGAAAGCTTTTGACAAGATTCAACACCCATTTATGATAAAAACACTGTAGAAAGTAGGCATACAGGGAACTTTCCTCAACATAATAAAGGCCATATATGACAAAACTACAGCCAGCATCATTCTCAACGGTGAAAAACTGAAACCATTTCCACCAAGATCAGGAACAAGACAAGGTTGCCCACTCTCACCACTCCTATTCAACATAGTTTTGGAAGTTATAGCCACAGCAATCAGAGAAATAAAAGGAATCCAAATAGGAAAAGGAGAAGTAAAGCTGTCACTGTTTGCAGATGACATGATACTATACATAGAGAATACTAAGGATTCTACCAGAAAACTAGTAGAGCTAATCAATGAATTTGGTAAAGTAGCAGGATACAAAATTAATGCACAGAAATCTCTGGAATTCTTATACAGTAATGATGAAAAGTCTGAGAGTGAAATTAAGAAAACACTCCCATTTACCACTGCAACAAAAAGAATAAAATATCTAGGAATAAACCTACCTAAGGAGACAAATGACTTGCATGCAGAAAACTAGAAGACACTGATGAAAGAAATTAAAGATGATACAAATAGGTGGAGAAATATACCATGTTCTTGGATTGGAAGAATCAACATTGTGAAAATGACTCTATTACCCAAAGCAATCTACAGATTCAATGCAATCCCTATCAAATTACCACTGTCATTTTTTACAGAACTAGAACAAAAAAATTTCACAGTTTGTATGGAAACACAAAAGACCCCGAATAGCCAAAGCAATCTTGAGAATGAAAAATGGAGCTGGAGGAATCAGGCTCCCTGACTTCAGACTCTACTACAAGGCTACAGTAATCAAGAAAGTATGGTACTGACACAAAAACAGAAATATAGATCAATGGAACAGGATAGAAAGCCCAGAGAGAAACCCACACACATATGGTCACCTTATCTTTGATATAGGAGGGAAGGATATACAGTGGAGAAAAGACAGCCTCTTCAATAAGTGGTGCTGGGAAAGCTGGACAGTTACATGTAAAAGTATGAAATTAGAACACTCCCTAACACCACACACAAAAATAAACTCAAAATGGGTTAAAGACCTAAATGTAAGGCCAGACACTATCAAACTCTTAGAGGAAAACATAGGCAGAACACTGTATGACATCAATCACAGCAAGATCCTTTTTGACCCATCTCCTAGAGAAATGGAAATAAAAACAAAAATAAACAAATGGGACCTAATGAAACTTCAAAGCTTTTGCACAGCAAAGGATACCATAAACAAGACCAAAAGACAACCCTCAGAATGGGAGAAAATATTTGCAAATGAAGCAACTGACAAAAGATTAATATCCAAAATTTATAAATTACTCATGCAGCTCAATAACAAAAATACAAACAACTCAATCCAAAAATGGACAGAACTAAATAGACATTTCTCCAAAGAAGATATACAGATTGCCAACAAACACATGAAAGAATGCTCAACATCATTAATCATTAGAGAAATGCAAATCAAAACTACAATGTGATATCATCTCACACCGGTCAGATTGGCCATCATCAAAAACTCTAGAAACAATAAATGCTGGAGAGGGTGTACAGAAAAGGAAACACTCTTGCACTGCTGGTGGGAATGTAAATTGATACAGCTACTATGGAGAACAGTATGGTTTTCCTTAAAAAAGTAAAAATAGAACTACCATATAACCCAGCAATCCCACTAGTGGGCATATACCGTGAGAAAACCATAATTCAAAAAGAGTCATGTACCAAAATTTTCATTGCAGCTCTATTTATGATAGCCAGGACATGGAAGCAACCTAAGTGTCCATCAACAGATGAATAGATAAAGAAGATATGGCACATATATACAATGGAATATTACTCAGCCATAAAAAGAAATGAAACTGAGTTATTTATAATGAGGTGGATAGACCTGGAGTTTGTCATACAGAGTGAAGTAAGTTAGAAGGAGAAAAACAAATACCATATGCTAGCACATATATATGGACTCTAAGAAAAAAAAGAATTTCATGAAGAGATCAGTGGTAGGATGGGAATAAAATGCAGACCTACTAGAGCATGGACTTAAGGATATGGGGAGGGGGGAAGGTTAGCTGTGACGAAATGAGAGAGTGGCAGGGACATATATACACTACCAAATGTAAATTATATAGCTAGTGGGAAGCTGCTGCATAGCACAGGGAGATCACCTCTGTGCTTTGTGACCACCTAGAGGTGTGGGATAGGGAGGGTGGGAGACAGGGTGACTCAAGAGGGAAGAGATATGGGAACATATGTATATGTATAACTGATTCACTTTGTTGTAAAGGAAAAACTAGCACACTATTGTAAAACAGTTATACTCCAATAAAAATGTTAAAAAAAAAAAAGTGAATGAGGGGCTTCCCTGGTGGCACAGTTATTGGGAGTCTGCCTGGTGATGCAGGGGACACGGGTTCATATCCTGGTCTTGGAAGATGCCACATGCTGCGGAGAGGCTTGTCCTGTGAGCCATGGCTGCTGAGCCTGCGCGTCCATAGCCTGTGCTCTGCAATGGGAGAGGCCACAGCGGTGAGAGTCCCGTGTACCACAAAAAAAAAAAAAAAAAAAAAAAAAAAAAGGAAATAAGTGAATGAGGCACCTGCTGGGTAGACTTCTCTTGGTTGTAGGTGTTTCCCTTGTATTACTTTAAAAGTGTCGTGCACTTCCTTCTGGCTGGTAGAGTCTCTGCTGAAAAATCAGCTGAAAACCTTATGGGGATTCACTTGTATGTTATTTGTTGCTTTTCTCTTGTTGCTTTTAATATTTTTTCTTTGTATTTAATTTTTGTTAGTTTGATTAATATGTCTCAGAATGTTCCTCCTTGGGTTTATCCTGTATGGGTCTCTCTGTGCTTCCTAACATTCTGTGACTGTTTCCTTTCCTATGTTAGGGAAGTTTTAACCTATAATAACTTCAAATATTTTCTCAGGTAGTTTCTCTTTTTCTTTTCTTCTGGGACCCCTATATTTTGAATGCTGGTGTGTTTAATACTGTCCCAGACGTTTCTGAGACTGTGCTCATTTCATTTCATTTTTTTTTTTCTTTATATTGTTCCATTACAGATTTCCAACATTCTATCTTCCAGTTCACTTATCCATTCTTCTGCCTCAGTTATTCTGCTATCGATTCCTTCTAGTGTGTTTTTCACTTCAGTTATTTTATTGTTCAGCTGTGTTGTTTGTTCTTAATTTTTCTATTTCTTTGTTAAACATTTCTTATATCTTAATCTGTGCCTCCATTCTTTTTCAAGGATCTTGGATCATCTTTACCATCATTACTCTGAATTCTTTTCAGGTAGATTGCCTGTCTCCTTTCATTTATTTGTTCTTGTAGGTTTTTATCTTGCTCCTTCGTCTGCAACATATTTCTTTGTTGTCTCATTTTTCTAACTTGCTGTGTTTGTGGTTTCCTTTCTGCAGGCTTCAGGATAATCATAATTCCTCTTGCTTCTGGTGTCCACACCCTGGTGGGTGGGATTGGTCCAGAGGCTTGTGCTGTTATCCACTTGATAGGGGGTTTGGTGTTTTGGTGAACAGAACCTGCCCTCAATATTGAGTGGGGTCTCCCCTTGCTCTGTGATTGTCACTGCATTTTCGGGGGTGAGGTCTACTCCCTAGTTGTTGGAGTAGAGGTCTCCAGATCTGTTTCTTAGCTGTGTTTCTGATCTGTGGTGTGAGGTAGGCAGTATTGGAGCACTCCCACTGGGAGAGAAGCCACTGAGTACTACTCTTCTGGAGCTCATTGTGCAAGTTCACAACATACACTTCTGTTGACACCAGTTTTGGTCCCACCTTGATTGTGGGTATGATGGCAATTGGACCTGGTGACTCTGAGGCATTGTTTTCACCAGGCCACTGGCATAGATGCACTGAGTTCAGGTCCAAGGCCTGTAGTAGTCATGCACCTGCACCCACTGTGGGAGCTATGGTGGCTGCTGAGACACTGGCCTGGCCCACACTCTGGGTGTGTATTCCCACTAAGCCCACAGCTACTAAAGCCAGACCAATCTCAGCTACAAGTTCACTTGTCCTTTCAGATGTTTTGCAAGATCTGAATTTAAGAAGCTGTCAGAGATAGTGTAACTTAGTGGTTTGCACAAACACGAGGTGAGATTTCAACTCTTCTTCCTTAGTCACACGACCCTTGATGCTCAGGTGTGGTTTCAGCCCCACCTCTGCATGTGTTCCTCCCACTGGAGTCTGCTCCAGAGGTTGCTAGATTACACAAGCCCATCAGGTAGGAAGGAGCTGAGATCATGATTGGGGTGAGCAGTCCATCCAGGTGGGAGAGTGCCAGGGTAGCAATTGAATGCACAAGCCCATCAGGCAAACGATAGAGGCAAGCAAGTCACCCAGGCTGGGGGGAGGGGGCAGAGGAGGTGATGGTAGGTGCCCACAAGCTGGTTCCAGCAGGCAACCCTTGTGCCTGTGGAGGCAGGGGCTAGTGCATGAGCAGAAGGGTCACTGTGCTTTGAATTCATAAAAAATAAAAATGAATAAACCTATGTAGAATTTTGAAAATAATTCAAGATATGTAATATTTTGATTTACTATATTAACTCAGGATAGTCTGCTAATAATTTAATAAAAAGGTCCAAAATATTTTTCCCCCAACATATACAGGAATATATATATATATATATATATATATATATATATATATATATATATATATACACACATAGATAGATACATAGAGATATAGATATGCTTTTTATTTTATAATAGCTCCTAGGAATAAAAGCTGTTTGTATTATTTAATTACAGTGAGGAATTGGACAACCCCTCTCATTGAGAGAGGAAGAAACTGTTGAAGTTAAAGAGGCTCATGCAGGTTTGTCATAATCAAGGGTGAGAAGACAAAAGGTGGGGTAAAAATTGTCAGTTTTGACTCTGTAGTCCACAATGAACTGGTAACTTGGGTAAATTAGCTGATTCCTAACATCCCCCTTGCCACCCCACTATTATGCCTTCTTTTACTGCACAAGTTAAAAAACTACATTTCTCAAACTTGCCTGGAACTAATGTTCTGTAGGTGTTTCAGGCTCCACCAGCGGTTATCACATAAGAACTGAAAGGTGAAAATTTTGTTGAAGCTATGCATCTGTTGCTGCTTCTGTTACTTTTGACAGTTAACATCATGCAGGTATTGGATTTTTCTTCAGAAACATCAGCAGAGATCAGCATCATGTCACAAATTTCGTGAAGGTGTATAGAGCAAGGAACACATACTTATTTTTGCTGCTGCAAACCTAGTACCTTTACTGCTCTAACTTTTAAGCCAGCAGTTCTGGTAACAACATTCAGGTAATGGAATCAAAGCCCAGGTAGCCAATGTTTGCACTGGCTGCCTTATAAATTCTTAGCTCTTGAATGGGGCAGAAGTGTGCAGCACTCCTGCTGAGTTAGCCTATGGTGGTATTCTGGAAATCACTTATGGAGATCTAGCCTAGAACCTGCTTCCACAATCCATATGTTAAATCTGCTTAAAATAACTGGAATTTTTTTCTCTGATCTGTAGCTGAACTCAGATGTATCATTCAACTCCACCATCTTTTCCAAAAAAAATAAAAAAATAACATTCTCACAGACTCTTGGTTCTTTATTTATTTCAGGAAAGATATTATTCTTTCTGTCATTTATAGCAAATGATGGTTTGGGCAACAACCTTAAAATTTCATAAAAGTGTGCTTATAACTAGTTTCTCAAGTAACTTCATATTTGTTATTTTTCAGTAACATCTTTACATGTATTTATACTTTATGCTTTTTGAGGTAACATTATTCAAGACTAGAAAGGTCAGTATGAAGTAATTCTACTCTATCTTATTTGAATGTAATTCTTCATTTCTAAAGAATTACTTCCTTGTCTTAGTATTTTGAAATTCATTGCTACAGTATATGAATACATATTTTTCTCAGTTTATGCTGCTTGGTCATAGGTTTTTCAGCCATTATAATATTAGGAAATAGTCCTATTCATTTTTAGCATCATCTAATATAGTCCTTCAATTCTCTTCATAATTTCAAATGTCCTCTTTCCCAATTAACTTTCTCAAATATCAGAAGTAATAGTTTTGTATACTGTTTAAATTTAGAATGAGCAGGATCTGTGTATATTTGGGGACACACTTTCAATTTTATTTCATACAGACTTCCTAACGATTTATTCTGTAGGCCTTTTACATGGTGGTAATATATAGGGACTGAAGTCCTTAAAGAATTGTGTATTGTAGTTACTAGACCACTGTTATCTCAAAGCTTCTAATCACATCGGGAGGGTCTTATTATTTCTCTATGTCATTCTTTGATTAATAAATTTATGCTTAATTCTGTTCAAAATCAGTTTTCAGGAAAAAACCTGGGACAAAGAAAAAGAAACTAATAAGTAATATAGAGTTAATATTTTCAACGAATAGCTGTGGAACTTCAGGCAATTTGCTGCTTTGTAGCCAATGACAACTAGAAGAAAAAATATATTCCATGAAAAAACTTTTGTATAATTGCTTCCTGACCTCCTTCATATTATAACATATAAAATAATAAAAGTAATGTGGGTAAAAATGAAACTGAAATCAAAGCCCAAATCTCTGTGATGAGCTTAAAATTATTGCTATTCTTCCCACAAATTGATAACATTTAGATTTTTTTAATTCTAAAACAAGCATTGCAATGGTTTCCAACAGCAAACATTTCTGGGGTAAATTCGCTGTGTTGTATGTGTGTGTATTTCCATGTGCATGTGTGTGTGTGTGTGTGTGTGTGTGTGTGTGTGTGTGTGAAACTAAGTAAATTATTAATTTTATTATAGTATATTCTAGTAACAAAACTAAGGGAAAGAAAACTTGTTAATGTACTCATGGAAAGGAGACAAATTAATGCATAGAGTTAGATTTTATTTTGATGTTTATAATACTGAAGATAATTATCATGCATTAGCATCAAATTCAGAACAGCATGTTTGCATAGTACTGGTTGGGAGATGAAAGATAGGAAAATTGTCAGCCACTCACAGGCATGGTACTACTCTAAAACTGAATCTACCAATTTTTAAAACTCAAATCTAATTTCATATTTTCACTTCCTTACTTATTCTTCTTAAATTCAGTGATGAACCATAATCATTTCCTTCCTTATATCTTAAACTTCCTTGTCCTTCTGATACTTTGTCATATTTGGTTAATTCACAACCTTATATAAATTCAACTTTACATGAACTTTTTGCCAGGAGAAGCTATAAGATTACATTTAAGGGCTTCCCTGGTGGCTCAGTGGTTGAGAGTCCACCTGCCGATGCAGGGGACACGGGTTCATGCCCCAGTCTGAGAAGATTCCACATGCCATGGAGTGTCTGGGCCTGTGAGCCATGGCCACTGAGCCTGCACACCCAGAGCCTATGCTCCACAATGGGAGACGCCACAACAGTGAGAGGCCTGCATACTGCAAAAAAAAAAAAAAAAAAATTTAAAAAGTTGTGGGTATAAAGAGTGGAAAATTATGGCTGATCTTTCCAATTATCATAACTTCCTAAGTTATATCATCTTATTTCATGACTTTTAGTACATACATTGATGATTCAAAAGTGTATATATATTGCACAGACCTCTCTCTTAATCTCTAGACATATAGATCCTGCTGTCAGCTTAATATCTCTACTTGGACATCTATTAGATAGCTATCAAGGTTAGCATGTACAAAATTGAACAATTCATATGTCAATTCCCCATCTATATCTTCTGGTGTGCAAACAGCTTGAAATTATCTTAACTGCTTTCTATCAAAACCCACATTTAATCAATCAGCCTATCATATTGACCAAACTTTCAAGCTATTTCCTGAAATAAGCACATTTTACCACCTCTACTGCTATTACAATGGTCCAAACATCATTCATCAATTAGGATACTTTGAAAGCCTCTTAAATGTTGACCCAGCCTTGGTCTTTGTCTTTTAAATTCCATTCTGTTAAAACATTAGGTATACTTTTTTAAACAGGAAACAGGTTAGAAAGATTGTAAACATATGCTACCATTGTAAACATATGTTACCATTACAAGTAATAGAATTACTAAATATGTACAAAATTTATTCTATTTCTTTCTAAATTTTCTACAACTATATATTAGTTTTACTAAAAGAGGAAAAAAATCTACTGACTGTTTTAACTTGGTATTTTGTGTCCATATATTATAGAGGTTAAGATCATAGATTCTGGACTCAGAATGCTTGGGTTCAAATTTTGGGTTCACTACTTACTAGCTATGCGACCTTGAAAAAAATTACTTAATACAATTTGTTTAATTTTATAACCCCAAAAGGGTAATATTAATAATCCTTACCTCATGGGATTTTGTTATATATATATTTTGTTATATAAGAATGATATAATTTTGATAAAGCAGGTGAAAGAGTGAATAGCATATAGTAAATGTTATATGTGTATAGCAGAAATTAACATCCTCAAGGATATAAGTTTTGTCTGTTCTTTTTTTCTCTGTATTAATTAACTACTATAGTAGCTGGTACTTTTAATGAATTTTAATGAATATCTGTTGAATGCCTGAATTAAACAGTGTTCATCCTGAGCTAATCAGATTTACTCTAGAAATTTGGATATCCAAATCTTGATAATGGAATTTTATACCAGAATTTTAATTTTACTCATTGAATTCAACACATTAGGTTTCCCAGAGTTTCTAGAGCTGTTTTTGCAAGAAACACAGTGAAAAAGTATACATAAATATTATGATCAATGTGTTCTGGGATATTGTAGTAAATTTCTCACGATACAAAAATCACATACATTTAAAGTTGAAATACTCTGTCCAAGTTTACATTTTAATGACTCTTTTTAAAAAGAAAACTGTTCCTTACTTAATTTATATTTTGTATGAAAACCAGCAAGGCAATATTAGCATTCTGTTTGGTAAAGATATATTTAAAATTCTTTAAAATCATATTAAGAATCATTTTTGACTACTACACAATGAGACTAGAGATCAGCTACAAGAAAAAAAAAACTACAAAAACAGAAACAAGTGGAGTCTAAATGATATGGAACTAAATACCAAATGGGTTACTGAGAAATTAAAGAGGAAGTAAAATAATTCTAGGGAGACAAGTGAAATTAAAAACACAATGATCCCAAATCTATGGGATAAAACAAAAGCAGTACTAAGAGAGGGGTTTACAGCAATATAAGGCTACCTCAAGAAAGAAGAAAAAATTATCTAATAAACAACCTACCTTACACCTGAAAGAAGTATAAAAAAGAAGAAACAAAACCCAAAGTTAATAAAAGGAAACAAATAATAAAGATCAGAGTAGAAATAAATCAGATAGAGACTAGACAAATATTAGAAAAAAATCAATGAAGATAAAAGCTGTTTTTTGAAAAAAAAAACAAAATTGCTAAACCTTTAGACAGATTCACCATGGAAAAGAAGAAGGCCCACATAAAATCAAAAATTTAAAAAGGAGAAAATACAAAAAAAACAACAGAAACACACAGGATCATAAGAGATTAATATGAACAATTATACAACAATAATATAGATAACCTAAAAGAAATGGAGAAATTCCAAAAAAGTATAATCTCCCAAGACAGAATCAGGAAGAAGTAGAAAATATGAGCAGACCAATTACCAGTAATTTGTAGTATAAGAACTCCCAACAAACAAAAGTCCAGGACCAACCAGCTTTATAGGAGAATCCTACCAAACATTTAAAGAAGACTTAACATTTATCCTTTTCAATCTGTTCCAAAAATTTTAAGAGTAAAAATGCTTCCAACTTTATTCTATGATGTCAACTTTACCCTCATATCAAAACCAAAGACAACACAAAAGTATTACCAATAAATATCACTGATGAACTTTTATGCAAAAATCCTCTACAAAATATTAGCAAATTGAATTCAACAATACCTTAAAATAATCAAACAGTACAATCAAGTGGAATTTGTTTCAGGGATGCAAGAATTTTCAATATCTGAAAATCATTGTGATAAAGTACATTAACAATTTGAAGAATATCATATGGTATCTCAATAGATGCAGAAAAAGATTTCACAAAATTCAGCATTCATTTATGATAAAAATTCTCAATAAAGTGTGTATAGAAGGAATATACCTCAACCTAACAAAGGCTATATAGGACAACCCCACAGCTAACATCATACTCAGTGGTGAAAAGATGAAAATATTTTCTCCAAGTATCAGAAATAAGACAAGGATGCTCATTCAATCACTCTTTTTCATCATAGTATTAGAAGTCTTAGCCACAAAAATCAGACAAGAAAAATAAATAAAAGGAATTCAACATAAAAAAAAAACTGAAGTAAAGCTCTCACTCTTTGTAGATGACATGACACTACATATAGGAAACCCTAGAGTCTGCACCGAAAACTATTAGAACTAATAAAGGAATTCAAAAATGATGTAAGATACAAAATTAATATATGGAAATCTATTGTGTTTTTATATACCAACAATGAAAGAGATAATTTAATCAGAAAGAAAAGTTGAGAAAGCAACCACAATTAATATTGCATCCAAAGTAATGAAATACTGGTCCAGAGATAAGATGTGGAGTAGAAGGATGTAAACTCACCTTTTCTTATGGAAACAACCAAATCCCAACTAACTGTTGAACGATTGACAAATGCTGGAACCTACCAAAAAAAGATACCTGACATCCAAAGACAAAGAAGCCACAATTAGATGGTAAGAGGAGTGAAATCATGATAAAATAAATCCCATACATGTCAGATGGGTGACGCACAAACTGGAATATCAAAATACCACAGAAGTTCTCCCAGAGAAGTGAAAGTTCTGAACCTAAAGTCAGGCTCCCCAGCCTGGGGATCTGACAATGGGAGGAAGAGTCCCCAGATAATCTGACATTGAAAGCCAGCAGTGTTTGATCACAGGATTCCACAGGACTGCAGGAAAGAGTAACTCCAAAAGCTATGGGATGCAGCAAAAGCAGTTTTAAGAGAGAAGTTTACAGCAATACAATCTTACTTCAAGTATCAAGAAAAATCTCAAATAAACAACCTAACCTTACACCTAAAAAGCAACTAGAGAAAGAAGAATAAACAAAACCTAATGTTAGCAAAAGGAAAGAAATAATAAAGACCAGAGCAGAAATAAAGTAGATATGAAGAAAACAATATAAAAGATCAATGAAAGTAAAAGCTGGTTCCTTGAAAAGCTAAACAAAATTGATAAACCTTTAGCCAGACTCATCAATAAAAAAGAGAAAGCACACAAATCCGTAAAATTAGAAATGATAAAAAAGAAGTTACAGTGGACACCACAGAAATATAAAGGATCATAAGAGACTACTACAAGCAACTATATGCCAATAAAATGAGCAACATAGAATAAATGGACAAATTCTTATAAAGGTACAATATCCCAAGACTGGATCAGGAAGGAATAAAAACAGACCAATTACAAGTACTGAAATTAAAAACTCCCAACAAACTAAAGTCCAAGCTTAAATGGCTTCTTAGCTGTATTCAACCAAACATTTGCAGAATAGTTAAGAACTATCCTTCTGAGACAATTCAAAAAAAAATTATAGAGGAAGAAACACTCCCAAAGCCATTCAATGAGGCCACCATCATGCTGATATCAAAACCAGACAAAGGTACTACAAAAAAAATAAAATTACAGACCAATACCACTGATGAACATAGGCACAAAAATCCTCAACAAAATACTAGCAAACCAAATCCAACAAAACGTTAAAAGGGTTATTCACCATCATCATTGAGATTTATCCCAGGGATGCAAGGATTTTTCAGTCTTTACAAATCAATATGATCATCTCAATAGATATAAAAAAAGCGTTTGACAAAATTCAACTCTCATTTATGATAAAAACTCTCCAGAAAGTGGACATAGAGGGAACATACCTCAACATAGTAAAGGCCATATATTACAAACCTATGGCTAACATCATAGTCAGTGGTGAACAGATGAAAGCATTTCCTCTAAGACAAGGAAAAGACGAGGATGTACACATTTGCCACTTTTATTCAACACAGTTTTGGAAGTTCTGTCCACAGCAATCATAGAAGAAAAAGAAATAAAAGGAATCCAAATTGGAAAAGAAGAAATAAATCTGTCATTCTTTTCAGCTGACAGGATACTATCACTACTAGAACTCATCAGTGAATTCAGTAAACTTGCAGGATATAAAATAAATACACAGAAATCTGTTGCATTTCTATACACTAACAACAAAAGATCTGTAAGAGGAATTAAAGGAACAATCACATTTACTATCATATCAAAAAGAATAAAATACCTAGGAATAAATCTAAGGAGGCAAAAACCTGTATAAGTAAAAGACACTGATGAAAGAAACTGAAGATGACAAAAAGAGATTGAAAGATATACCATGTTCTTGGATTGGAAGAATCAATATTGTTAAAGTGACTATAGTACCCAAGGCACTCTGCAGATTGAATGCAATCCCTATCAAATTGCCAATGACATTTTTCACAGAACTAGATTTAAAAAAATCTTAAAATTTGTATGGAGACGCAAAAGACCATGAATAGCCAAAGCAATCTTGAGAAAGAAAACAGAGCTGGAGGAATCAGACTTCCTGACTTTATACTACAAATCTACAGTCATCAAAACAGTATGCACTGGCACAAAAACAGACGTATAGATCAATGGAACAGGATAGATAGCCCAGAAATAAACCCAGCCACCTATGGTCAATTAATCTATGACAAAGAAGGCAAGACTATACAATGCAGAAAACACGGTCTCTTCAATGATGCTGAGAAATGGTTCTGGAAAACTGGACAGCTACATGTAAAAAATGAAATTAGAATATTCTTTAACACCATACACAAAAATAAATTCAAAATGTATTAATGACCTAAATGTAAGACCAGTTACTACAAAACTCTTAGAGGAAAGCATAGGCAGAACACTCTTTCATATAAATTGCAGCAAGATCTTTTTCAATCCATCTCCAAGACCGAAGGAAATAAGAACAAAAATAAACAAAAGGGACCTAATTAAACTCAAAAGCTTTTTCACAGCAAAGGAAGCCATAAAAAAAAATGAAAAGATAACCCACAGAATGGGAGAAAATATTTGCAAATGACAAGGGATTAATCTCCAAATTTACAAACAGGTCATGGGTCTCAATATCAAAAAAAAAAAAAAAAAAAAAAAAAAAAAAAAAACAGTTAAAAAATGGTTGGAAGACCTAAATAGACATTTTACCAAAAAGACATATAGATGGCCAAGAGGCACATGAAAAGATGCTCAACATCACTAATTATTAGAGAAATGCAAATCAAAGCTACAATGAAGTATCCCCTTACACCAGTCAGAATGGCCATCATCAAAAAATCTACAAACAATAAATGCTGGAGAGTGTGTGGAGAAAAGGGAATCAACACTCTTGGTGGAAATATAAACTGGTACAGCTTCTATGGAGCACAGTATACAGGTTCTTTAAAAAACTAAAAATAGAGCTACCATATGACCCAGCAATCCCACTCCTGGACATATATCTGGAGAAAACCATGGTTTGAAAAGATACATGCACCCTAATATTCATTGCAGTGCTGTTTACAATAGTCAAGACATGGAAGCAACCTAAATGTCCAACAAGAGACAAATGGATAAATAAAGTGTTGTACATATATACAATGGAACATTACTCAGAGCATAGAAAGAGTAAAATAAAGCCATTTCCAGAAACATGGATGTACCTGGAGATTATCATACTAAGTGAAGTAAGCCAGACAAAGACAAATATCATATGATATCATTTATATGCAGAATCTAAAAAAAAATAATGCAAGTAAACTTATTTACAAACAGAAACAGACTCACAGATTTGGAGAATGAACTGGTGGTTACTAGGGTGAAGGGTGTAGGGGAGGAATAATTTGGGAATTTGGGATAGACATGCACATACTGCTATATTTAAAATAGGTAACCAACAAGGGCCTACTGTATAGCACAGGGAACTCTGCTCAGTATTCTGTAATAACCTAAAGCAGAAAATAATTTTAAAATACTAAAAATAAATAAATAATTTTAAAAATAATGAAATACCTAGGAATACATCTAACTAATGAGAAAGAGAACCTGTCCTCAGAAAGTATGAAATGCTAATGAAAGCAATTGAATGTGACACAAACTAACTGAGAGATATACCATGCTCATGGATTGGAAGAATTAATATTTTTTAAATGAGCACACTACCCAAGGTATTAAATCTACAGATTTAATGCTATCCCTACCAATATATCAATGGCCTATTTTACCAAACTGAAAAAGTAACTTTAAATTTGTATGGAAATAAAAAAGACCTCAAATATCCAAAACAATTTTGAGGAAGAAGAAAAACATTGGAGGTATCACACTTCTTGGTTTCAGATTATGCTACAAAATTACAGTAATTAAAACAGTGTGATACTGGCACAGAAACAAACACATAGTTCAATGGAACAGCATAGAAAACCCCTAAATAAACCCACACTAATATGGTAAATTAATCCACAACAAAGAAGCAAGTATATACAATGTGGGAAAAGACAGCCTCTTCAATAAATGTTGTTGTGAAAACTGGACAGCTATGTGCAAAAGAATAAAACTGGACTACTTTCTCATACCATACACAAAAATAAATTTAAAAATATTAAGATTAAAGACTTAAATGTAATACCTAAAACCTTAAAACTCCTACAAGGCAGTGTGCTCTTTGACATTGGTCTTAGCAATACTTTTTGGTATGTGTCGCCTCAGGAAAGGAAAACAAAAGGAAGAGTAAACAGATAGGACTACATCAAATTGAAACGATTTTGCAGAGTAATGGAAACTACTAACAATCAGAAAGACTTCCTACTGAATGGGAGAAGATGTCTGCAAACAGTATATGTCATAAGGGGTTAATATGCAAAATATACAAATACTCATGCAACTCAACATCAGAAAAAAAAAAAAAATTAAAAAATGGACACAGGGCTTCCCTGGTGGCACAGTGGTTGAGGGTCCGCCTGCCGATGCAGGGGACGTGGGTTCATGCCCCGGTCTGGGAGGATCCCACGTGCCGTGGGGTGGCTGGGCCCGTAGGCCATGGCCGCTGGGCCTGCACATCCAGAGCCTGTGCTCCGCAGCGGGAGAGGCCGCAGCAGTGAGAGGCACGCATACCACACACACAAAAAAATTGGACACAGAAACTGAATAAATTTTTTCAAAGAAGACATACAGATGTGGTCAACAGGCATGTGAAAATATGCTCATCATCACTAATCATGAGGGAAATGCACATCAAAACCAATGAGATATCACCTCATACCTGTCAGAATAGCTTTCATCCAAAACCCAGAAAATAACAAGTATTGGACTAGATGTGGATAAAAGCAACCTTCATGTACTGTTGATTGGAATGTAAATTTGTTCAGCTACTATGGAATACAGTATGGAGGTCTTCAAAATTAAAAATAGAACTACATAAGATCCAGCAATTCCACTCCTGAGTATCTATCTGAAAAAAATGAAAATACTAATTGGAAAGATATATACACTCCTGTGTTCACTGCAGCATTATTCACACTAGCCAAGATATGGAAACAAGTGTCAATTGATACATGAATGGATAAAGAAGATGTGGTATGTATATATACATACATACATATATACATATTAGTCATAAAAATAATGACATCTTGCTATTTGCAACAACATGGTAAGGCCTAGAGGACATTATGCTCAGAGAAAGAGAAATACTATATCATTTATATGTGGGATCTAAAAAACAAAACAAATTGACAACAATAACAAAACAGAAACAGACTCATAGATACAGTGAACATACAGGTGGTTTCTAGAGTGGGGAGGGATGGGAGAATAAGTAAAATTGGTGATAGAGATTAAAAGATAAATACTTCAGTGGTTGCCAGGGCTTGGTGGGGCTGGGGATAAGAGACAAACAGGCAGAGAACAGAGGATTTTTAGGGCAGTGAAAATACTCTGTATGATACCATAATGAGGCATACATGTTATATTTTTTCAATATAATATACAAAATATTATACAACATATCATAGAATGTAGAGCACCATGAGTGACATTACGTTTAGTCATCATATCTCCTTAAGCTCTGTCCCAAAAGCTTGAAGATGGAGGACAAATTGGTGAGATTTTGTTAAGGTATTTGGCCCATTTTAAAATGAGTTGTTTGCTTTCTTATTGCTTATCTTAAGAGTTCTTTGTATTTTGAATGAGTACTTTAACAGATGTGCCTTTTGTAAATATTTTCTCCAAGTCTATATAACCTGTCTTCACATTCTCTTGAGATTGCCTTTCATAGAGCAGAAGTTTTTAATTTTAATGAATCCATCTTTCCAATTATTTCTTTCATGAATTATAACTTTGTTTCCCATCCCAAAGATATACGGATAGAAAATAAGGATATGAAAATAAGCTCTATATCTATGTCATCAGGGGAATTCAAATTAAAATACTAATTAGATACTACTACATAACTATTAAAATGGCCAAAATTCAGAACACTGAGAACCCTTAATGCTGCCAAGAATATGTGGCAACAGGAACTCTCATTCATGACTGGTGGGAATGCAAAATGGTACAGCCACTTTAGAAGATAGTTTGGTGCTTTATTACAAAGTTAAACATACTCTTACCATATGATCCAGTATTTATGCTCCTTTGTATTTACCCAAAAGATCTGAAAACTTATGTCCACACAAAAGATTACACATGGATGATTATGCAAGTTGGTATCCTAGAACAGGAAAAAAAAAAAAAAAAAAAAACGAGGTAAACGCTAAGGAAATCTAATGACGTCTAGACTTTAGTTAATAATCATGCATCAGTATTGGTTAATTAGTTGTGACAAAGGTATTATACGAATGTAAGGTGTTAGCAATAGGGGAAAGTGGGTGTAGGGTATAAAGGAACTCTCTGTACTGTCCTTGCAACATTTCTGTGCACCGAAACCATTTAAAAAATTTTATTTAAAGTATGTACTTTGAAACATTAAGGCAGCTCTTAGGAAATTCCAGAAAATGAAATGTGTTAGATTGACTAATCTTCTTTCTTTCCCCAAGAATATTCCAGTTTTAATACTGAAAATTATTCCTCTTGGTGAAGTCTTAAGTCTCAAGCAAACCATTTTAATTGTTCAACTTAAATGTGACTAAATAAATCATATTTGAGGTAACTCTGTGAGTTTTTAATCCTAAGCCTGAATATATTCATGATTTTCATATGATCTTAGCTCTTGCGTGTCTTGACACATTGATGGTTGCTAGACTTTGGCTAATCGTGAAACATTTTTATATTATTACCCCATGGGCCATGATGACAACTCTGTCACCATATCTGCTTATTTCAACTCACTTAATCCAAGCAAAAGTTTTAAGTATATTTACAGAGAAAAGAGTTAGAGGTGTATCTCTGATACCATACTAAAAAACCTATTGTCGGCTACTACTGTCTTCTGAATCTGTTCAAGGTTGGTTGTTTGTTCAGGGACTGTCAAAGCACATGTACTGTTGGCAGTATGTCTACGTCTGTTGCCAATAGGTGAACTCCTTGAGTTTGTATTTTATAGCTTTAAACTATTCTTGCTTATAACCCAGCATTTCTTAATGTGATTATTTATTTAATATTTTATTAAAAGAGTGAAGTCTCATATAGCTCTTAAAGCAGCAAATGATTCTTGAGGCTTTATTAGCTATTACATTAGCTATGCCACTATATTCATGTGGTTTAGCAAAATGAGGAGGTTTTCTCTGTTGTCAAAATATTTTTCAGAATGTGTGTGCGTGTATTTCATTAGTATTAAAAAAATAGTAGGGCTTCCTTGGTGGCGCAGTGGTTGGGAGTCCGCCTGCCGATGCAGGGGACGTGGGTTCGTGCCCCGGTCCGGGAGGATCCCACATGCCATGGAGCGGCTGGGCCCGTGAGCCACGGCCGCTGAGCCTGTGCGCCCGGAGCCTGTGCTCCGCAACGGGAGAGGCCACAACAGTGAGAAGCCCGCGTACCACAAAAAAAAAAAAAAAAATAGTAGCTATGCCTAGTAGGTGAACTTAATCAGCAAGTATTTAGTTACTGCTTTGTTTCCTAATTTTGAAACTGTAACAGTGAACCCAGGCTTCCATAATTACTTCTAACTTACATCAGTTTTACCCAATCTTGTCTACACAATTGAATCACATGGGTATCTTTCAAAAATTTCTAACAGCAGGAAAAATCACAGATGAATTATTTTTCATTCTCTTGGGGTGTGACATAATGATCAATATTTTTTGAAGGTCCCCAGATGACTCCAGTGTGCAAATAAATTTGAAAACCACCAAGTTACATCCTAAAATACTTTTTAAATTTTTAGGACAATTATTTATTTATTTATAAATTAATTTTTATTGAAGTATAGTTGATTTACAATGTTGTGTTAGTTTTTGCTGTACAGCAAAGTGGACAGTTACGCATATACATATATCCACTCTTTTTCAATTTTTTTCCCATATAGGTCATCACAGTCTCTTGAGTAGAGTTCCCTGTGCTATACAGTACGTTCTTATTAGTTATCTATTTTATATATAGTAGTGTGTATAAGTAAATATTTCCAAATATATATAAAAAGGTGTGTGGAAAAGGTTAACACTCTTCTAAAAATTATATTAACAGCCAGAAATATCTTAACATTATTAACCTCTAATATATTTACTATGTTATTTATTGTCAAATGTTAGAATATATATTCCATACTACAGAAGGCTTTCTGTACTAAAGTGAAAATGTTATTTTATTTTTAATGAAAAATCATGCCCTCTCTACATTCTTATTTTTCTTTCTTTTGTAATTACAGAATTGTGTACATATCAGTAAGGCAATTGTTTCCTAATACAAGCTCTTACAAGTTAAGAAATAATCTATTTAACTACTCTTGATTCTCTCATTATCTCAGAGTTTAGGAACCATACCAGAGAAACAGCTATGAAATGATAGTATACAATTTTGTGTTCTACACTGAGGGAATCTGTTAGTTACAGGAAAATAATTAACCATAGAGTCATTTAGAAGTTTTTATAATTAAAAGTTTTATTCCTGGAGGAACTACTAGACAATTAAATGAAATGCTAACAACAAATTAAATGCTTTATAGGTCAGTCATCCCATTTGGTCTTTTTAGGGAAGCTGTTCTCATATAAAGCATGCCATAACCTACTTGCATAATGATTCTATCTTAACTGTGCCTTCTGCTCTTTTATGGCATGTCGTTTATCCTGACACATGGCTGATATAGATGAGATGTAAAGGATGTAAAAGCTGCTATTTATGGCAGATACAATTTTCAGAATCTAAGCATAGTAAACTGAGCATATTAAACTTGACAGTGAGTCTTTACAAGTCATAGATGTGATTTGATATAAAATATATTAAGGCTATGCCTTCACAGGTAAAGAAAAGCAGAGGGTTGAAGTAACAATATAGGTAATTTGTATTAAAAAAATTAAAAAAAAACCTCTCTTATGGAAGAAATTAACATTTGGTTGACTGATTATTCAACATTGTTCATCTACAGAGCCTGAATGAACTTTGGGTTGTTCAGCCTTTCATTTCATTTTGCTTATGTGTGCAAAAGCAAATGTGACATTTATAGATTTAACAAATTATTTTGTTCATGCAGTGTACAATGTATTTTATGGTGAAAATAAAATACACATATTACTTTTACTTATATAACTGTCCTCTCCTGTTAAATTTACTCTAAAATGAGGGAATAAATGATTATCATAATATTTAGGTATATTCCCTGTGCCTACCTTAACAGCCTTCATTTGTCTTTGTTCTTCTATTTTCTCATTTCCTAGGTGATATATAAAATGTTGATCAGAAGACTGAATAATAACACTATACATCTTTTCTACTGATTTCCACAGGCTTTATATATATTTCAGAAAGGAATTTATTTTAATGCAGACATATTTTGCTTTATATTTCAGGTTCACTAATTTAATAGAACTTCATAAAATTATGTCATCCCATGTAATTTTTGCTATAAATTCCATTATTAATTTTGCTAAGGTGATTTCAGCAATAAATATTTCAAGGAAACTTTTTTACTGTACAGATTTTAAGATGTACAAATTGATGATTTTATATAGAAATATTGTAAGATAACCATTAATTAACATATTCATTACCTCACAAAGTTATCTTTGTGTGTGTGTATGTGTTTGTCTGTGTGTGTGTGTGTGTGTGTGTGTGTGCGTGGTAAAAACACTTAGGATATAACCATTTAACAAATTTCACGTATATAGCATAGTATTATCTACAGTCACCATACTATACAGCAAGTCACCAGAACTTATTCCTCTTCCATAACTGAAAACCCTTGACCAAAATCTCCCCATATATTCCTCCCCCTAGTCTCCGGTAACAAGCATTCTACTCTCTGCTTCTATGAGTTCGACTATTTTAGCTTTCACTTATAAGTGAATATATACAGTATTTGTGTTTCTGACTCTGACTTATTTCATTTAATATGTCTTTCAGGTCCACATAGTTTGTTGCAAATGGCAGGATTTTCTACCTTTATAGGGTTGTTTAATATTCCATTGTATATATGTACCACATTTTCTTTTTTAATTTAATTTTTTGGAACATAGTTGATTTACAATGTTGTGTTAGTTTCAGGTGCACAACAAAGTGATTCAGTTATACATATACACAAATGCATTATTTTTCAGATTATTTTCCCATGTAGATGATTACATGGGTAGTAGGGCTCCCTGTGCCATACAATAGGTTCTTGATAATTATCATTTTTATATACAGTAGTGTGTATGTGTTAATCTCAAACTCCTAATTTATCCCTCCCTTCTACCTTTCCCCTTTTGTAAGCACAAGTTTGTTTTCTAAGTCTGTTTCTGTTCTGTAAATAAGTTCATTTCTATCATCTTTTTAGATTCCACATAAGTGATATCATATGATATTTGTCTTTCTCTGACTTACTTCACTTAGTATGATAAACTCTAGGTGCATCCATGTTGCAGCAAATGGCATTATTTCATTCTTTTTTATGGCTGAGTAATATCCCATATGTACCACATCTTCTTTATCCATTCATGTCTTAATGGACATTTAGGTTGCTTCCAAGTCTTGGCTATTGTAAACAGCACTGCAATGAATATTGGGGTGCATGTGATCTTGGGTGACCTAAGCCTGCAGCAGCTTGAAGCAGTGCTTCAGTTCCCAGCCAGAGATTGAGGTTGGGTCGAGGAAGTTAGAGCATCGAATCCTAGCCACTAGACCAGTGGTCAATGACAAGGCCCTGGCCCATATGGCTTTCCAGAAAAGAATTCCCACAAAGATGGAAAGTAGTGCAACAAGTAAAGTGTTAATTAGGAGAAAAAAGAGTACAGTATCTGTGGATAGACAAACGTGCGGACTCAGAGAGAGAGGCATGCCCTCATAGTAGTTTAAATCACTTATATGGGGAATTTCTTCCAGGTTTCCTTTGGCCAATCATTTTGATTTGCCTGGTTCAGAGTTCATATTTGGTATATCTCAGGATCCTCTCATATGTGCAGGCACATCTCACAGACAAGATGGATTCTACCAAAGAGACCTATGGGTAGAATTGACATCACTGCCCTTTTGACCTGTAAGGAGATTTCTAGTTGGGAAGGTCTCCTTGACTTTGAGAATGAGAAATATGTGGTCTCTTATCTTCTATCTGGGCAGGGCCCAGCATCCTCTCTCAATTGTCCTGCTATTCTCATCTTGGAGTATCAGTCCACAGGGAATGAATCTCCAGTTTCTTACACTGGGGGGTGGGACGGGGGAACTATGTACCTCCTGCCTCACATGTTTCCTTTCAAACCATGGTTTTCTCTGGATGTATGCCCAGGAATGGGATTGCTCTGTCATACGGTAGTTCTACTTTTAGTTTTTTAAGGAACTGACATACTGTTCTCCATAGTGGCTGTAGCAGTTTACATACCCAACACCAGTGTAGTGGGGTTCCCTTTTCTCCACTCCCTCTCCAGCATTTATTGTTTGTAGACATTTTGATGATGGCCAGTCTGACTAGTATAAGGTGATATCTCATTGTAGTCTTGATTTGCATTTCTCTAATAATTAGTGAGGTTGAGCATCTTTTCATGTGCTTTTTTCCATCTGTATGTCTTCTTTGGAAAAATGTCTATTTAGATCTGCCCATTTTTTGATTGGATTCTTTCTATTTTTGATATTGAGACACACAAGTTGTTGGTATATTTTGTAGTTTAATCCTTTGTCAGTCTCATTGTTTGCAAATATTTTCTCTCATTCTATGGGTTGTCTTTTCATTTTGTTTATGGTTTCCTTTGTGGTGCAAAAGATTTTGAGTTTAATTAGGTCCCATTTATTTATTTATTTATTTATTAAAATTTCCATTAGTCTAGGAGGCAGATCATAAAATATATTGCTGCAGTTTATTTCAAAGAGTGTTCTTCCTATGGTTTCCTTGAAGAGTTTTATAATGTCTGGTCTTACATTTAGGTCTTTAATCCATTTTGAGTTTATTTTTGTATATGATGTTAAAGAATGTTCTAATTTCACATTTTTTACATGTAGCTGTTCAGTTTTCCCCACAGCATTTCTTGAAGGGTCTGTCTTTTCTTCATTATGTATCATGGATCCTTTGTCATAAATTACCATAAGTGCATGAGTTTTAAAAAAAGTAATGGACCCAGGAGAAGATGTGATATTGTGTTATGTACATGTGTGTATATATATATATATATATATATATATATATATATATATATATATATATATAAGACTTTTGTATCCAAAGCAATCTTGAGAAATAAAAACGGAGCTAGAGGAATCAGGTTCCCTGGCTTCAGACTATAGTGCAAAGCTACGGTTAAAAAACAGAATGGTACTGACACAGAAACATAAATTTAGAACGATGGAACAAGATAGAAATTGACCATAGGTGCATAGATTTATTTCTGGTCTTTCTCCTTTAAACAAATCGAAACACCATATTTTAAGGAAAATCTACTTATATAAATTACAGATCATGTGAATTCAAATGGATTTTGTAATGAAATGTACAATTTCAGCTGCATACTCATGTAATTATTAGAGTGGACATTTCAAAGTAACAGATATAGCATTGCAGTTTCATCTGCTGACATTCAACTCTAAAAACTCCATGATAACATTAATTTGTCCTGGTATTGGGACACTAATTTAATGAACTGAAAGGGGAGATTTGCATTCAGAACTGAGACAGTAATTAAAGCTAACAAACAACACAATATCTCCATTACAATAAGAATTATTTTTTCTTAACTTATGTTCTTATAACACTCAAGAAGATAGATAAATACACACACACACAGTTAGTTTTTGTTTATTTGTTTGTTTGTATAGGCTGTTTCACTTTAGTTCACCATTTCTCTGAAGTTCTAGATGTAATTACTCAAATATTATTATAATCTCAGTGGAAATCCCAGTGCTCTACTTGGAGTTTCTGTAAATTCCTACTAGTCTGACACTCTCAGATTCACTCTAGCTCTGATTGCCTCAGAATGATAATCCCCATTGAATATTGTGGGGACATAGCAAATTCTCTGCCCTGGTTTTGACAGAAATGTGGAACTCATTCTTTCATTTCTAAAATAGAATATTTTATCTTATATTTAAATTAGCAGTAGATCATTTAAACCCTTTTCCTCAGGACAAAGAATAGTATCTCTCCAAAGATAAATTTTTAAAAAATTGCTGGCAGCTTTAAAGCAGAAATTTGTTCCATTTTCTAGCCATTTATTTCTTAAACTCCTGAGGGTCCAGTCTCAGAGAAGTCCATTACATTTCCCTCTATAGAACATTTTTGGTTTTTTGAAAGTGTGATTTCCCTACACTAACAATCATTTCACACAGGGTGCCTCTCTAGGCTTAAGGGTGTGAAGACAACTTTTTCAATGGGCTCTCCTGTTAGCAACAAATTGTACTGGTGAGCCTGCTATTCTTTTTTATCTTGCATTTTAAATGAAAACATTATTCTCACCTTTTATATTATTAGATGAGGAATTATTTTCAACCAGTTAGCTGCTTTTTTCACTTAACAGACTATTTCAAATTCCACATTAAGACTTAGTCTTTTACAACTCCTGACATCACATTTAACTATAAAATTAAAACTTATTAAAATTAAAACTTATTCCTATCAGAGTAAATGCAAGCTTTAGGGTTAGAAAACCAGTTTTTCTTCATTTAGTGTATTTTATTTTGTCTACTTATTGAGAAGAAATATGCAGATATTCAGTTCCCTTAGTAACCTCAGAGAAGTTATCAATGTAAAGTCAGTGTTCCCACTCAAACAAAAAAAAAAAAAAGAGAGAGAATTCCTCATTGCGATCAGCGTGATCCTCAGTGCGATCAGCATGTAGCAGTTGAAACTTCTCAGTAAATTCCCTGGAGATGGCAAAAGGAACATTTTTATTCCACATAACTTGAATATTCCATGCAGTTGACAGTCTCAGAGCACTTACCTAGATGTAAGTGACTTATACTAAGAAATCCACATACTGAGAAGTATTACTTCCATCACACCTGTGGAACTATGTAATTTCTTTGTTTTCAGTGGGAAAATCTTGTTCATAGCAGATCAAGTAATCATTCACAGTCAATTTTTCAAGTATTACATTTCAAAGGCAAGAATTTTGTGTATACTAAATATATAGACTAACTGTTTCAAATGGTCTCCAGGTAGGGTGTCCCTATTTGCAATATTTTTTTATTAATTGCAACAACAATACATTTCATATTTTATTTCAATTCTTCTGCTATCTTAAGCCATATATTGGATCCAGTATATATTTTAGAATTATTCTTCTCACGATGTGGCAAAAATCATTGTGCAAAGATCACAGAATTGGAAGATAGCATGCAGAAAAAAAAAAAAAAATTATCCTTTGTCCTCACAAGTGGTCTTTAAGTATCTTTTAAACCATATTTTAGTTTGGCTTATCTTTAATCAAAATTCTATATCTCAAAAAAAATTATATGTCTCATAGGAGACCCTGGTTATTTTCTCATCTTCTCATTTTGTTTTCTTTCAGTCTTTTCTCAAGCTTGATTCTAATAATTTAACCAGGGTTATATACTTGACTGTGACTGTCTCTGGAGACAGTATCATTAATATCTGTTATAATTCCTAGAGAAAATGTTTACAGTTTGTTTCTTTCCAAACAGACTTATTGATGATAGCTTATTGGAGGAAACTAAATTAGAGAGCACTAGGATCCTTAATGTCTTTTACAAACATATAATAAACATTTTTTTTTTCTGCTACAATTTCACTGACCATGATTTGTAGCATTTAGCTTGGCATTGTGAACACACAGTTATGTGACTTGTTCTTAGTCCACACCTGACAGTGCAGCCTATAATTAAATTTATCTCTTCTTATCCACTTTCTAAGAATTATGAAAAAGATCAATAACCTCAGTAGCATACTTTCACTGAAATAATCTACAACTGTGAGCTGTTTCTTTCCCTCCCTCCCTCCCTCCTTTCCTCCCTCTATCCATTTCTTCCTCCCTTCCTAATTATTTTTTTTTCATTAGTAGAAAGAGATATATTTAAAGGTGATTTATTCTAGTCCTTTTTAAAAATTGAAATAAATATAGTTGGTTTAAAATATTGTGTTAGTTTCTGGTGTACAGCAGTGATTCAATTATATAATATGTATATACATTCTTGTTCATATTCTTTTCCATTATAGGTTATTACAAGATATTAAACATGGTTCCTTGTGCTATAAAGTAGAACCTTGTTGTTTATCCATTTTATATGTAGTAGTTTTTATATGCTAATCTCAAACTCCTAATGTATCCCTCCTCTCCTCTTTTCCTTTTGGTAAACATAAGTTTATTTTTTATATCTGTGAGTTTGTTTCTGTTTTGTGACTAAGTTCATTTGTATCATATATTAGGTTCCACATGTAAGTGCTATCATATGATATTTGTCTTTCTCTGTTTGACTTACTTCACTTAGTATGATGATCTCTAGGTACATCCATGTTGCTGCAAATGGCATTATTTTATTCTTTTTATGGCTGAGAGGTGTATATATATATATATATATATATATATATATATATCTCACATCTTCTTTATCCACTCATCACTTGATAGGCATTTAAATTCCTCCCATGTTTTGACTATTATAAATAGTGCTGCTGTGAATATTGAGGTTGAAGTATCTTTTGGAATTAGAGTTTTCACTGGATATATGCCTAGGAATGAGATTGCTGGACCATATAGTAACTCTATTTTTAGATTTTTTAAGACCCCTCCATACGGTTTTCCATAGTGGCTGCACCAATTTATATTCCCACCAGAAATGTAGGATGGTTCCCTATTCTTCATATTCTCCAACTTTTGTTATTTGTAGACTTTTAAATGATGGCCATTCTGACCAGTGTGAGGTGGTTTATCATTGTAGTTCTGATTTGCATTTCTCTGATAATTGGTGACATTGAGCATCATTTCATGTGCCTCTTGGCCATCTATATGTCTTCTTTGGAAAAATGTCTAGTTATGTGTCTGCCCATTTTTTGATTGGTTTCTTTTTTTTTTTTTTATTGAATTGCATGAGCTGTTTGTATATTTTGGAAATTAAGCCCTTGTTGACCGCATTATTTGAAAATATTTTCTCCCATTCTGTAGGTTGTTTTCCATTTTGTTTATGGTTTTCTTTACTGTGCAAAAGCTTATCAGTTTGATTAGGACTATTTGTTTTTGCTTTTATTTATATTGCCTCAGAAATCTACTCCTTTATTTTTAATACACATTTAAAAATAAACTTGCTAATATTTATAAAAATACTAAATGAAATTTTGAGTATGATTTTATTGAGTATAAAAATCAGTTTAGGGCTTCCCTGGTGGCGCAGTGGTTGAGAATCCGCCTGCCGATGCAGGAGACACGGGTTCGTGCCCTGGTCCGGGAAGATCCCACATGCCGTGGAGCAACTAAGCCCGTGAGCCATGGCCGCTAGGCCTGCGTGTCCGGAGCCTGTGCTCCGCAACGGGAGAGGCCACAACAGTGAGAGGCCCGCATACCGCAAAAAAAAAAAAAAAAAAAAAAAAAAAAAAAAAAAAAAAAAATCAGTTTAAATATATTTTATATCTTAACAATAGTGAGTTTTCTAATGCATGAATAAGTAATATATCTTAATTAGATCTTCTTTAATTTTTCTCATCAATATTTTTCAGTACTTTTTATTACTCTATATTTGTATAACAGTTTTAACTTTATTAAAAAACTGAGAAGGATGCACAGAGATTTCCCATATAATCCCTGCATGCACACATTTATAACTTCCCCCATTATCAACAATACCCTTCAGAGTGACATCTCCAAGATGTTGACATATGTGAACTCAACTTCTGTTACCCCACAAAGATAAACAACTAGACAGCTGTCCACAAACTAAAATAACTCTGGGAAAGCTCTGGGGTTCACTTAAGAAACTTTAACAACAAAGTGGTGCAAACTTAAAAAAAAAAAAAATTGACAATAGCAGCACAAGGGAAGAAGGAAGGCAACTTTGTTTTGCTACTTTATCTCATTCCCCAGACCATCATTGCACAGCAGAAAGAGGAACTTTCCAGCTAGAAAGATATTTCTTGCCAGGAAAAATAAAAGCATGCTGAGTAATCAGTTTCAATAGTCTTTCTGGGCACTGTAAGAAGGTCTCACTTTGGTTTCACCCCACCCAGACTGACAAAGCTGAGACATATAGAGACAACTAGCAACAAAGAAGAAAATAAAGAACTATCAATAACAGTCATGCAGTGGGAGTGATCATCATTCAAAATGAACTTTTTTGCATACAGACAGAGCAGACTTCACATCTAAAGAAACTAACAGCTGGCTTAGCCACCATGGACACCTTGCGTATTTCACCAGCTTTTGCCCCACAAGTATTTGCATTTGCAGATACCTGAGTCCCTCCCTCATCCCTCCTTCCAAGCCCTACTGGAACAAGGAACTACAACAGCAACAAGCAAAGGCCTTGCAGCTGTGCAGCCACAACCCCCCACACTTGATGGCCTGCTCCACTAGACCCATGGTAACAGCATGCTTTCAGCATGCCTCCACATACAGATGAAAGTCTTTCCTTACCAAAATCATAAAGTCTGAAACAGGTGACTGGTTCTTCAAATGCACAGTCACCTACACAAGGCTATAGGGTCATGAAGAACAGGAAAACATCACTTCAGTCAAGGAATGCAGTAAATATCCAGTAACTGTCCCGAAAGAAATGGAGATCCAAAAACTGTGTGACAAAGAATTCAAAATAATTGTTTTAAAGATGCTCAGAGAGCTACAAAAGAACACAGAAAAACATTGTAACAATAGCAGGAAAGTGATACAAGAATAAAATGAAAAGTTCACCCAAAAGAAAGAAAACAAAAAGAACAAAGCAGAAATTTTGGAGCTAAAGAATATGATAGTACTGAATAATTTGTTAAAGAGCTACAACAGCAAACTTTACCAAGCAAAAGAATCAGTGTATTAGAAGAAAGATCAATTGAAATTATACAATCAGTGGAACAAAAATAAAAAGGAAGCAAAAGGAATAAAGAAATCGTATGGGACTTAAAGGGCACCATTAAGAAAAATAATGTGTGTATCACTGAATTTCCAGAAGTAGAGGAGAGGGAGAAAAGCATAGAAAGCTTATGTAAATAAATAATGGATCATAACTTTCCAAACCTGGGAAGAGATTTAGACATTCAAATTCATGAAGATAATAGGCCACCCAAAATATCAATCCAAAATTTTCTTCACCAGGATATATTACAATATAACTGTCAAAAACCAAAGAAAGAGTTTTAGAAGCAGTAAGAGAAAAAGCAATCTCTCATACAAGTGAATCCCCATAAGGCTACCAGCAGATTAATCAACAGAGAGCTTGAAGGCCAGGAGAGAATAAGATGATATATTCAAAACCCTTAAAGAAAGAAACAACCAAACAATAACTTATTACTAAGCAAAGTTGTTTTTCATAAATAAAGGTAAGATAAAGAGTTTTACCAACAAAAAAATCCTGAGGGAGTTAATCACCAATTGGCTTTGTCTTATAAGAATTGCTGAAAGGAGTTCTCTAAGATAAAAAAAAAGGAGAAAAATTAAAAACATAAAAAGATATGAAAGTATAAAACCCACTGGTAAAGGTAAGCAGACTGGTAAATAAAGACAGATTTAGAGCACTGTAATACTATAATATGGTGGTGTGATGACCTCTTACCTCTAGTATAAACATTAAAAGGCAAAGTATTAAAATTAGCTATATCTATAGTTATTTGTTACTGGATAGACAATATAAAATTATATAAATTTTGTTATCTAACACATAAAAGGGAGGGGAGTAAAATAATAGAATATTTTATGTAATTGAATTTGAATTGTTGTCAGTGTAAAATAGACTGCTATATCTGTAAGATGTTTTATGTAAGCCCAGCAATAACCACAAAGCAAAAATCTACAGTAAATCCAAAAGGTAAAGAGAAGATAATTATTAAAACTATGGAAAATTATCATTTCAAAAAGAAGGTGGAGAGAAAAGAAGAAACAAGAGCACTACAAAATAGAGAACAAATAGTAAGATGACATAGTTAGTCCTTACCTATATAATAATTGCTCTAAAGGTTACGTATTAACTTCTCCAATCAAAAGAGATAGAGTGAGGTCCTGATCAAGATGACAGAGCAGAGGTCAAGATGGCAGCGTGGGAGGACACAGAGTTTGCATTTCCCCACAACTAAGCCACTGCTGGATGATGGTTAGGGACCTCAATGCCCAAGGAGAAGGGGGGAACACCTGAGCCACTGGGTAGGACATGGGGGAGAGTGAGTGGGAAGTAGAAGTTGAGGCTGGACAGAACTGGAGCCCTGGCAATGTGGTGGGAGAGAGGAGGGGTTCCCATGCCTGGAGGGGCCCTCTGTGGCTCAGATTATCAGGGGGGAGAGTGTCTAGTGTTTCCCCTGCCCAATCAGGCCCTGGGAAGCCTGTTGGGCTCCTGGGCCTTGACCTCCGCCCTAGGAGACCCACTTCGGCCGTCCGGGTCTTGGGGGTGTAGGAGAGACAGAGGAAGGGGAAGAGGAGGAGTGGCAGAAGGGGGTCCTTCTGGGATCAGAGGATGAGGGGAGGTGCAGCGGGCATTTCTCCCACCCAATCGGGCCCTGGGAAGTCTGTCGGGCTCCTGGGCCTGTTGTTCCACCTTCTGGGGCCCCCTCTGGCTGTGTTGGTACTGAGTGGGGGGAGAAGAGGAGAGGAGGACAGGGGACCCTCCAGGAGTAGAAGATTGGGGAAGGAGCTGCAGGCATTTGCACCACCCACTCGGGCACTTGGAAGACTTTTGGGCTTTTGGGACTGGTCCCCTGCCTTCCAGAGCCCCCTAGCAGCCATGTTCAGCCTAGAGGTATAGGAGGGAGGGAGGTGGGGAAGAAGAAGAGAGCCCAAAAGGGAGGGACCCTCCAGGATCAGAAGATCAGGGGAAAGGCACCTAGTGTTTCTGCTACCCACTCAGGCCCAGGGAACTTGGGGTCCTGGACCAGATCCTCCACCTCCAAGGCCTCCACACCTGGGCCCCTCCTGTTCTGCTGAGCCTAAGTGCAACCCCCCACCCCCCAACCCACAGGACATTTTCCAGCCCTGTGGGGCCTAAGCATAGGTCCCGCCCCCTGCCTAAACCCCACCTCTTCCAAAGCCCCAACCCCCACAACCAAAGCATTTTCTGCCCTTTATTTTCCCTCCTCTTTTTGGCTTCTGTGGTTCTGTTTTACCTTCCAGTTGTTGCTTCATCTATACATATTTTTTTTTTTAGTTTTTCTAACATATCTGTTAGATTTCTAATCTTATTTTATATTTTACTCTTTGTTATTGTTTTACCCCTGTTTTTCTATTTTTTATTTGTTGCCACCCCACATGGCTTGTGGGATCTCAATTCAGAAGCCAGGGATCGGGCCTGATCCCCAGTGGTGGGAGCTCAGAGTCTGACCCACTGGACTAACAGAGAACATCATACCCATGTAATATTTGGTGGAGTGAGGTCTCCTGGAGGTCCTCATCTGGACACCAAGACCCAGAACTACACAACAGCCTACAAACTCCAGTGCTGGAGCCTCAGGACAACCAGTAAGACAGGAACACAAACGCACCAATGAAAAATAAATTAGATGACAAAAAATATGTCAGAGATGAAAGAGCATGGTAAAAACTACAAGATCAAATAAATGAAGAGGAAGTAGGCAACCTACCCAAAAAAGAATACAGAGTAATGATAGTAAAGATGATCCAGAACCTCAGAAATAGAGTGGAGGCATGGATAAAGAAAATACAAGAAAGTTTTAATAAATATCTAGAAGAATTATAAACAAAAAAACAGAGATGAACAACACAAGAACTGAAATGAAAAATACACTAGAAAGAATCAATAACAGAATAAAAGAGGCAGAAGAATGAATAAGTGAGCTAGAAGACAAAATGGTGGAAATAACTGCCAAGGAGCAGAATAGAGAAAAAACAATGAAAAGAATTGAAGACAATCTCAGAGACCTCTGGGACAACACAAAACACACTAATATTTGAATTATATGGGTCACAGAAGAAAAAGAGAAAAACAAAGGATCTGAGAAAATATTAGAAGAGATTATAGTTGAAAAATTCCCTAACATGGGAAAATAAATAGTCACCAAAATACAGGAAACACAGAGAGTCCCAAACAGGGTAAACCCTTGGAGAAACACAATAAGACACATATTAATCAAACTAACAAAAATTAATTTCAAGGAAAAAATATTAAAAGCAGCAAGGGAAAAGCAAAAAATAACATACCAAATAGATAACCAAATGAATAACCAATGGGAACCCCTTAATGTTATCAGCTGATTTTACAGCAGAAACTCTCAAGGCCAGAAGGGAGTGGCAGTATATATTTAAAGTGATGAAAGAGAAAAACCTACAACAAAAATTACTCTACCCAGCAAGGATTTCACTGAGATTTGACAGAGAAATCAAAAATTTTATGGACAAGCAAAAGCTCAGAGAATTGAGCACCACTAAACCAGCTTTACAACAAATGGTAAAGGAACTTCTCTAGGCAGGAAACACAAGAGAAGAAAAAGACACACAAAAACAAACCCAAATCAGTTAAGAAAATGGAACTAGGAATATACATATCAATAGTAACCTTGAGTATAAATGGATTAAATGCTCCAACCAAAAGACACAGACTAGCTGAATGGATAAAAAAACAAGACCTATATATATGATGTCTATAAGAGACCTGCTTCAGACTAGGGACACATACAGATGGCAAGTGAAGGGATGGAAAAAGATATTCCATGCAAATGGAAATCTAAAGAAAGCTGCAGTAGCAGTACTCATGTCAGATAAAATAGACTTTAAAATAAATACTCTTAAAAGAAATAAGGAAGGAAACTACATAATGATCAAGAGATCAATCCAAGAAGAACATATAACAATTAAAATATTCATGCACCCAACGTAGAGCACCTCAATATATAAGAAAAATGTTAACAACCATAAAAGGGGAAATTAACAGTACAGAATAATAGTATGGGACTTTAATACCCAACTTGCACTAATGGACAGATCATGCAAACAGAAGATAAATAAGGAAACACAAGCTTTAAATGACACAATAGACCAGATAGATTTAATTGATATTTATAGAAAATTCCACTTAAAAGTGGCAGAGTACACTTTCTTCTCTAGTGCACACAGAACATTCTCCAGGATAGGTCACATCTTGGGTCACAAATCAAGCCTCAGAAAATTAAAGAACACTGAAATAATATCAAGCATCTTTTCTGACCACAACACTATGAGATTACACAGATACATGGGGTCTAAACACTGCAGTGAAAAAAAACCAAGTGATTACTGAAGAAATCAAAGAGAAAATTTTAAAAAATACCTAGAAACAATTGACAATGAAAAAAAGACAACCCAAACCTATGGGATGCAGCAAAAGCAGTTCTAAGAGGGAAGTTTATTTCAATTCAACCTCAACTCAAGAAAGAGGAAAACTTTCAAATAAACAATCTAACCTTACACCTAAATCAATAAGAGAAAGAAGAACAGAGAAAACCAAAAGTCAGTAGAAGGAAAGAAATCACAAAGATCAGAGTAGAAATAAATGAAATAAAAAAAGAAGAAAAAATAGCAAAGATCAATAAAACTATAACTTGGTTATTTGAGAAGATAAACAAAACTGATAAAATTTTAGCTAGACTCATCAAGAAAAAAAGAGTGGATACAAATCAATAAAATTAGAAATGAAGGGCTTCCCTGGTGGCACTGTGGTTGAGAGTCCTCCTGCCAATGCAGGGGACATGGGTTCATGCCCCAGTCTGGGTAGATCACACATGCCACAGAAAAGCTATGACCAAGAGCCACAGCTGCTGAGCCTGTGCGTCTGAAGCCTGTGCTCCACAACAGGAGAGGCCACAACAGTGAGAGGCTTGTGTACCGCAAAAAAAAAAAAAAATAAAAAAATAAATGAAAAAGGAGAAATCACATCTGACACCATAGAAGTAAAAGGATTATAAGAGACTACTACAAACAACTATATGTCAATAAAATGGAAAAACTTGAATAAATTGACAAATTTTTGGAAAACTACAATTTTCCAAGACTAAACCAGGAAGAATTAGGAAATATAAACAGACCTGTCACAAGTAATGAAATTGTAACTGTAAATAAAAATATTTCAACAAAGAAAATTACAGGACCACATGGCTTCACAGGTGAATTCTACCAAACATTTAGAGAAGAGCTGACATCTACCATTCTCAAACTCTTCCAAAAAATTGCAGAGGGAGGAACACACCCAAATTTGTTCTACAAGGCCACCATCACCCTGATACCAAATCCAGACAAACATATCACAAAAAAAGAAAATTGCAGACCAATATTACTGATGAACATACATGCAAAAGTCCTCAACAAAATACTAGCAAACATAATCCAACAACACATTGAAAGGATCATACACCCATGATCAACTGGGATTTACTCAAGGAATGCAAGGATTCTTCAATATATGCAAATCAACCAGTGTGACACACCATATTAACAAATTAAGGAATAAAAACCATATGATCATCTCAATAGATGCCAAAAAAGCTTTTGATAAAATTCAACACCGATGTATGATAAAAACTCTCCAGAAAATGGGCATGGAGGGAACCTACCCTGACATAATAAAGGACATATATGACAAAACCACAACAAACATCATTCTCAATTGTGAAAACTGAAAACGTCTCCACTAAGATCAGGAAGAAGACAAGGATGTCCACTCTCGCAACCCTTATTCAACATAACTTTGGAATTCCTAGCCAGGGCAATCAGAGAAGAAAAAGAAATAAACTGAATACAAATTAGAAAAGGAGTAAAACTGTCACTGTTCACAGATGAAATGATATTATACATAGAAAACTCTGGAGATGCCACAAGAAAACTACTAGAACTAATCAATGAATTTGGTAAGGTGGCAGGATACAAAATCAATACACAGAAATCTCTTGCATTCATATACAACAGTGATGAAAATCTGAAAGGGAAATTAAGGAAACTCTCCCATTCACCATTGCAACAAAAAGAAAAACATACCTAGGAATAGACCTACCTAAGGAGACAAAAGACCTGTATGCAGAAAACTATAAGACACAGATGAAAGAAATTGAACACAATACAAACAGATGGAGAGATATACCATATTCCTGGATTAGAAGAATCAACATTGTAAAAATGATTCTACTACCCAAAACAATCTACAAATTGAATACAATCACTATAAAACAACCAATGGCATTTTTCACAGAAATAGAACAAAAAAATTTCACAATTTGTATGGAAACACAAAAGACTCCAAATAGTCAAAGCAATCTTGAGAAAAAAAACAGAGCTGGAGGAATCACACTTCCTGACTTCAGACTGTACTACAAAACTACAGTAATCGAGACAGTATGGTCCTGGCACAAAAATAGAAATATAGATCAATGGAACAGGATAGAAAGCCCAGAAATAAACCCACACACATATGGCCACCTTATCTTTGATAAAGGAGGCAAGAATACATAATGGAGAAAAGACAGCCTCTTCAATAAGTGGTGCTGGGAAAAGTGGACAGCTACATGTAAAAGGATTAAATTAAAACACTCCCAAATGCTGTATACAAAAATAAACTCAAAATGGATTAACGACCTTAATGTAAGGTCAGACGCTATCAAACTCTTAGAGGAAAACATAGTCAGAACACTCTATGACATAAATCACAGAAAGATTTTTTTGTTTTGTTTTTTTTTTTGAGGTACACGGGCCTCTCACTGTTGTGGCCTCTCCCATTGCAGAGCACAGACTCCGGACACGCAGGCTCATCGACCATGGCTCACAGGCCTAGCTGCTCCGCAGCATGTGGAATCTTCCTGGACTGGCACAAACCCATGTACCCTGTATCCGCAGGCAGACTCTCAATCACTGCACCACCAGGGAAGCCCAGAAAGATCCTTTTAGACCCACCTCCTAGAGAAATGGAAATAAAGAGAAAAATAAACAAGTGGAACCTAATGAAACTGAAAAGCTTTTGCACAACAAATGAAGCTATAAACAAGACAAAAAGACAACCCTCAGGGTGGGAGAAAATATTTGCAAGTGAAGCAGCAGACAAAGGATTAATCTCCAAAATATACAAAGAGTTAATGGAACTCTATATCCCAAAAAAAAAGCCCAATTAAAAATGGTTGGAAGACCTAAATAAATATTTTACCAAAAAGACATACAGATGGCCAAAAGGTACATGAAAAGATGCTCAACATAACTAATTTTTAGAGCACTGGAAATCAAAACTAAAATCAGATATCACCTCACACTGTTCAGAATGGCCATCATCAAAAAATGTACAAACAATAAACGCTTGAGAGGGTATGGAGAAAATGGAACATTTTTGCCCCATTGGTGGGGATATAAATTGATACAGCTTCTGTGGAGAACAGTATGGAGGTTTTTAAAATCTAAAAATAGAACTACCATATGACCCAGCAATCTCATTACTGGGCATATGTCCTGAGAAATCCATAATTCAAAAGGACACATGTACCCCAATGTTCATTGCAGCACTATTTACAACAGCCAGGACATGGAAACAACCTAAATATCCAATGACAGATGAATGGATAAAGAAAATGTGGTACATATATACAATGGAATATTACTCAGTCATAAAAATGAATGAAATGGGGTCATTTGTAGAGATGTGGATGAACCTAGAGTGTGTCATACTCAGTGAAGTAAGCCAGAAAGAGAAAAACAAATATCGTATATTAACACATATATTTGGTATCTAGAGAAATGGTACAGATGAACCTATTTTCAGGGCAGGAATAGAGATGTAGACTTAGAGAATGGATATGTGGACACAGGCAGGGAAGGGGAGGGTGGCACAAATTGGGAGATTAGGATTGACATATATACACTACCATGAATAAAATAGATATCTAGCAGGAAGACACTCTAAAGCACAGGAAGCTCAGCTCAGTGCTCTGTGATGACACAGATGGATAGGGTTTGGGGACAGACATGCAAGAGGGAGGGGATATAAGTATACGTATAGCTGATTCACTTCATTGTACAGCAGAAACTAACACAACATTGTAAAGCAATTATACTCCAATTAAAAAAAAGACAGAGCAGAAAGATCTGAGCAGATCCCTACTGAGAAGTGAGGAATCCAAGCCCCACATCAGGATCCACAGCCTGGGAGACATGCAATAGAGTCACTTGTTCCCATAATTTATGCCTTTGTAGACCAGTGGGCCCTATGTTCAGGAGAGCCAAAATGCTGTGGGAAACTGAGACTATAATCTTGAAAGATTCACACACAAACTCACTTGCTCCAAGTGCCAGAACAGAGGTAGCAGCTTGAAAAGCACCTGGCTCATACAACAAGTAGGTTTATTAACTAATTTTAAGTGATATGTTGAAGGGGCAGGAATGTGGTGGGAAACTTTCAAAATACAGAAGCCTGGTGGGAACCATTTTTTTTAAACTATCTTTCTATCTAGCTGACCCAGTCCTAGTGGGTACCATTTCTGTCACTCCCCACAAACCAACATAATGATGTTTTTCCCACCCTGTTGTTCCCTTGATGACCTGTCCCATCCAACCCACTTGCCTCATCTATCTCCTCCAAAGTGGCTCTCACCCTATTCCACACAGTAAGGAGTCCCACCAAGCAGCAGTGCTCATCCAAATTGGCCTCTCCCCTACCCCAGTTAGCAAGCTGCCCCAGCCAACACCAGTATCCTACCAAAGCAACTTCCAATCTAAGGTTCAGCCCTACCCCAGCCAGTGGTTGGCTTCGGCTGGTACACTTATGCCCCTTCAAATTGGCTCCTGTTCTGGAGGGCCAGCCACACACACCAGTGTTCCCATAACAGTTGCATCCAGGCCTCGTAGCCAGTCACATTGAGAGGCAGCAGCACACATCAGTGTACCTGCAGCAGTCACAGTCAGCTGAGCTAGGGACCAGCCCTGCCCACCAGTATGCCCAGAGCTGTAGTGGCCAGACCTCACAGCCAGCTGAACTGGAGGTCAACAGTGCTCATTAGTGCACCTGTAGCAATCATGGCCCAACCATAACAGGAAGGTGCATGCAGCTTACACTGGGTATACTCTTAGAGCACCTGGCTCTGGTGACCAGGGAGTATTTCACCACAGGGCTCCAGAATACAATTTCTACATAAAGCCATTCTTTCAAGACTGTGAGATCTTGTATATGCCTAATACATAGAAACAAACACAGAGTGTTAGGCAAAATAAAGAAGACAAAGAAAACCTCCTAAACAAAGGATAAGACATAAACCCCAGAAAAAGAACTAAACAAAATAGTGATAATCAGTTTAACAGAAAAATAATTCAAAGTAATAGTCATAAAAAGTGTTCTCTGAATTTGGAATGAGAATAAAAGAACTCAGTGATAACTTCAGAAAAGAGATAGAAAATAAGAGATTGATCAAGATGGCAGAGTAGGAGGACAGGGAACTCACATCCCCCAGGAACACATCAAAAATACATCTACAAGTGGAACAATCCTCACTGAAAACTAACTGGAAACTGTCAGAAAGACTCCTGTACAACCAAGGTTGTAAAAAAGATACACATGGAATTTGGTAGGAAAGGATGAGAAGCAATCAGATTTGAACATGTGTCCCTTGAAGGGGACTCAGATAAATGGATAATACATGGGTGGAAATCTTCCCTGAGGAGTGAGTGGATCAAACCACATACTGGGCACCTGAACCCTAGGGTCCTACATAAGGAAGATGAGCTCCCTTGGCTGTGTGGAGGGCCACTGAGATCAAGAGGAAGGCTATGTGAAGCTTGGACTCTGCTCACGAGGAGCAAAGGTGCACTGGCTTGCCCCTGAGGCAGGGCAGAGTAGGAGGATTGAAGACTGCTCTAGTGGCACCTATATACAATGGAACATTACTTTGCTATAAAAAAGAATGAAATTCTGCCATTTCCAAGAAAATGATGGACCTAGAGAGTATTATGCTTAGTGAAATAAGTCAGACAGAGAAAGACAAATACTGTACGTTATCACTTATATGTGGAATCTTAAAAATAAAACAAATGAATATATATAGCTAAACAGGAACAGACTCATGGATATAGAAAACAAACTGGTGGAAACCAGTGGCAAAAAGGAAGAAGGGAGGGGCAAGATAGAGGTATGGGATTAAGAGATAAAACCTACTCTGTATAAAATAGATAAGCAACTTGTTTATATTGTAAGGCACAGGGAATTTTAGCCATTACTTTGTAGTAACTTTAAATAGAGTATAATCTATAAAAATTCTGAGTCACTATGCTGTACACCTGAAACTAATATAATATTGTAAACCAAATTTATTTTAATTAAAAAAAGATACAGAAAATTTTAAAAAGGACCATCAGAACTGAATAATTAAATAACTGAGAGGAAAAACACACAAGACAGAATAAATGGCAGATGAGAAGATACAGAACAGATCAGTGATCTGGAATACAAGGTGGTGGAAATCACCCAATAAAATGAGCAAAAAGAAAAATATAATCTAAAATATGAGGATAGTTTAAAGGACCTGTGGGAAAACATCAAGCATCCTAATATTTGCATTGCAGGGGTCCCAAAATGTAAAGAGAGAAGGAAAGGGACAGAAAACCCATAATGGCTAAAAACTTCCCTAACATGGCAAAGAAACAGATATCCTAGCCCAGGAAACACAGAAAGTCCCAAAGAAGATGAATCTAAAGACATCCACACTAAGACACATTATAATTAAAATGTAAAAAAGTTAAAGGTAAAGAAATAATCTTAAAGCAGCAAGAGAAAGAGAGCTAGTTACATACAAGGGAACCCCCATAAGATTATCCGTTGATTGTTTAGCAAAAGTCTTACAGTTCAGAAGGGGCTAGCATGATACATTCAAAGTGCTTAAAGGAGAAAAAAAAAATCACAATCAATAACTCTACTTGGCAAGGTTGTTTTTCAGGATTGAAGCAGATATATTTTCCCAGACAAGCAAAAACTAAAGGAATTCATCACCACTACACTGGCCTCACAAGAAATGTTAAAAGGACTTCTTTGAATGGCAAAGAAAATACTATAACTTGAAACAAGAAAATTATGGAAGAAAAAATTCTCACTGGTAAAGGCAAACATATAGTAAAGGTACTGGGTCAGCCACCTATAAAGCTGGCATAAAGATTATATAAAAGTTATAAAAGTATCCATATCTAAAATAGTTAACTATACACAAAATAAAGAGATGTAAAATATGATGTCAAAAACATAAAACTTAAGGGAGGATAAAAATGTAGTGTTTATAGAATGTGCTCAAACTTAAAATAGTGCTCAAACTTAAAATGTGAATCTATTTAAAATAGACTGCTATGTACATATGTTGTTATATATGAACCTTATGCTAAACAGACCCAAACACTTATAACAGATACACACAAAAAAGAGAAATAAATAGAAATATAACACTAAAGAAAGTCATCAAATCACAAGAGAAGAGAACAGAAGAATAAAGCAACAGAAAGAACTGGAAATCAATTAAAAAATGACAATAAGTACCTGGTTTCAATAATTTTTGTAAATGTAAATGGTCTAAGTCCTCCAAGACATAGGACTGTTGAATAGATAAGAAAACAAGACCCATATATATACTGCCTATAAGAGACTCACTTCAGATCTAAGGTAACTCACAGCCTGAAAGTGGAAAGGTTGACAAATATATTCTATGCAAATGGAATTTTAAAAAGCTGGGTTAGCAGTATTTATATCACACAAAACTGACTTTAAAATAAATATTATAATGAGAGATAGAGAAGGGTATTACATAAAGTTAAAGGGGTCAGTCCAACAAGAGGATATATTTGTTAACAATTATGCACTGAACATAGAAGAACTAAAATATATAAAGCAAATATTAACAGAAATAAAGGGACAAGTAGACAACAATGTAAAAATAGTAGAAGGAACTTGAATACCCCATTTATATCAAAGCATAGGTCATCCAGACACAAATCATTAAGGAAAAAATGTTCTTAAATGATATGTGAGATCAGATGCCCTCAATATATACAAAAAATGTCTTAAAAAACAAGAGAATACACCTTCTTTTCAAGTGCACATGGAACATTCTATAGGAGAGATCACATGTTCAGCCTCAAAACCAGTCTCAATAAATTTAAGAAGGTTGATATCATATCAAACATCTCTTTTGACAACAACTGTATGAAACTGGAAATCATTTATAAGAGGAAAACTGTAAAAACACAAACGTGGAGATAAACAACATGCTTCTAAACTACTAATGGGCCAATGAAGAAATCAAAGAGGAGATAAAAATATACCTCAAGAAAAATGAGAATGGAAACACAACATTTCAAAATCTATGGGATACAGCAAAGCAATTTGAAAAGGGAAGTTTAGAGTAATACAGACCTAACTGAGGCAAGGAAAATCTCAGATAAACAATCTAATTTTACTAATCTAATAAAGGAAGTAGAAAAATAAGAAAAAAATAAACCCCAAAGTTAGTAGAAGGAAGAAAATAATAAAAATCAGACTGGAAATAAATTAAATAGAGACTAAAAAACAATAGGAAAGATCAGTGAAACTAAGAGCTGGTTCCTTGAAAATATAGGAAAAAAATGATAAACCTTTAGCCAGACTAATCAAGAAAAAATAGACAACACCCTCAAAATAAAATCAGTAATAAAATATTAAAAGTTACACCTGACTTCACAAAAATAAATTATACAACCTAGAAGAAATAAATTCCTACAATCACCCAAGACTGAATAAGAAAGTAATAGAAAATCCAAATGGATGAATCACTAATACTGAAATCAAATCAGAAATCAAAAACACTCTCAACAAACAAGGTCAAGGTTCAAACATCTTCACAGGTTAATTCTATCAAACATTTAAAAGGGGTTAATGACTACCTTTCTCAAACTATTCAAAAAAAAAATTGAAGAGCAAGGAAAATTTCCCAACTCATCTATGAAGCCAGCATCGACCTCATAACAAAACCAGACAAGGACATCACAAAAAGAGAAAAGTATAGGCCAATATTCCTGAGAAAATAAATGTAAAAATTCTCAAAAAAAATTAGAAAACTGAATTTTAAAATATATTAAAAGGATCATACACCATGATCAAATAGAATTCATTCTAGGGATGCAAGGATGACTCAATATCCACAAATCAATCAACATGATTTGCCACATTAACAAAACAAAGAAAAAAATTTATGTGATCATCTCAATAGATGCAGAAAAAGCTTTTGACAATATTCAACATCCATTTATGATAAGGACTTTCAACAAAGTGTGTATAGAGGGAATATATCTCAAAATAATAAAAGTCATATATGACAAACCCACAGCTAACATCATACTCAATGGCAAAAAGCTGAAAACTTTCCATCTAAGATGAGAAACAAGACAAGGATATCTACTCTTGCCAATTTTATTCAATGTAGAATTGGAAGTCCTAGACACAGTAATCAGACAAGAAAAAAAGATAAAAGGCAAAAAAATTGAAAAGGAAGAATTAAAGTTGTCACTATTTGCAGATGACATGATGATATGAATAGAAATCCCTAAAGACTGCACCAAAAATTATTAGAACTAAAACATGGATTCAGTGCTGCAGTATACAAATCAATATTCAGTAATATGCTACATTTCTAGTCACTAATAAGTAACTATCAGAAAGTTAAATTAAGAAAATAATCCCTTTTACAATTTCATCAAAAAGGATAAATTACCTAGGAATAAATTTAACCAAGAAGGTGAAATATCTGTACTCCAAAAATTATAAGACAATGATGAAAGAAATTAAAGATGACACAAGAAGATATTTCATACTGAATGAGTGAAAGAATTAATATTGTTACAATGTTCATACTAGCAAAGGAATCTGCAGATTCAATGCAATCCCTATCAAAGTCCCAATAGCATTTTTTACTGAGCTAAAACAAGTAATACTAACATTTGTATAAAAGTACAAAATACCCTGAATAGGCAAAGCCCTCATAAGAAGAACAAACCTAGAGGTGTTATGATTCCTGATTTTAATCCACACTACAAAGCTATAGTCATCAAAACTATATGTTACTGGCATACAAACAGACACATAGATCAATGGAAATGAATTGAAAGCCGAGAAAGAAACCCATGCTTACATGGTCATTAATTTATGACAAAGGAGCTAAGAATATACAATAGGGAAGGCAATAAATAGTGTTGGACAAACTGGACAGCTACATCCAAAAGAACAAGACTGGACTAGTTTCTCACACCATATACACAAACTCAAAAGGGAATAAAGATCTAAATGCAAGTTCAGAAACCATGAAATTCCTAGAAGAAAATTTAGGCAGTATGCTCTTAGACATTGGTCTTATTAAAAACTGTTTTGATCAGTCTCCTCAGACAATGGCAACAAAAGCAAAAATGAACAAATAGCACTACATAAAGCTAAAAAAAAACGTTTGCATAGTGAAGGAAACCATCAACAAAATGAAAAGGAAACATACTGAATAAGAGGAGATATTTGCAAACAGTATATCTGATAAGGAGTTGATATCCAAAATGTATAAATAACACACACTCAACATAAAAATCAATCAATCAATCAATAATCCAATTAAAAAATAGGCACAGACCCTGAATAGACATTTTATTTCTAAGGAAGAAACAGATGGGTAACAGACACATGAAAAGTCAATCAACATCACTAATTGTCAGGAATATGCAAATCAAACCACAGTGAGCTATCACCTCACACCTTTTAGGATGGCTACTATAAAAAAGACAAGAGAAAAGAAATGTTGGGGTGATGTGCAGAAAAGCTAATCCTTGTGCATTGTTGATAGGAATGTAAATTGGTGCAGCCATTATGGAAACAGTATAGGGTTCCTCAAAAAATTAAAAATAGAACTACCATGTGATCCTGCAATTCCACTTCTTGATATTTATTCAAAGAAAACAAAAACACTAATACAAAAAATATATGCACCTCTATGTTCATTGTAGCATTATTTACAATAGCCAAGATATGGAAGCAACCTAAGTGTCCATTAATATATGAATGAATATGAAGAAGGGGTGTATATCTATACAATGAAATATTAGTCATAAGAAAGAATACAATAATACCATTTGCAACAACATAGATGGATGTAGAGTGTGCTATGCTAAGTGAAATAGGTCAGACAGAGAAAGACAAATACCATATGATCTCACTAATAGGTGGAATCTGAAATACAAAATAAACAAAACAGAAACAGACTCATAGATATAGAAAACAAACTGGTGGTCACCAGAGCGGATGGGTTGTGTATGGTTGGGCAAAATAAGTTAAACTTCCAGTTATAAAATAAACAAGTCACCATCGTGTAATGTATAATATGGAGAATATAGGTAATAATTTTTTAAAAACTTTGTATTGTGAGAGATGTTTAGTAGACATCATAATGGTCAATTCAAAATGTATATAAATGTCAAAAACTATTTTATACATTTGGAACTAGTATAACATTATATGGAAACTATTCAATAAAAAAAAAAAAGGAAAGAGAAGACATAGAGTGGATAGATGTATTAAAAAAACAATACCCAACTATATATTGCCTACCACAGACACACTTTAGTCTTAAGGACACATGTAAGTTCAAATTGAAAGAAAGAAAAAAGATATTCGATGTACGTGGAAACTAAAATAGAGCAGGGATAGCTATACTTATATTAAACAAAATAGACTTTAAGCTAAAAACAAAAAAAGAGAGATAAAGAAGTTCATAATATAATCACAACAATGTCAATTTATCAGGAAGATATAACAATTGTAAATATATATGGACTCAAGTTTAGAGCAACTAAATATAGTAAGCAGATACAAACAGATCTGAAGATTGAAGTGAATAACAATACAATGTTAGCAGTGACTTCACAGGCCACTTTTAACAATGGAAAAATCATCTAGATAGAAAATCAACAGGTAGAATTTAGATTTCAATGATGCTTTAGTTGAAATGTACCTAAGAGAAATATGTGGACAGTTCCTCAAACAACAGCATAGCACACATTCATCTCAAGAGCACATGAAACATCCTCTAGGATAGATTATCTGTAGGTCACCAAACAAGTACTGGCAAATTTAAGAAGACTGAAAGCATACTAAGTATCTTTTCTAATCAAAGTGGTATAAGAGAACTGGAAAAATCACCAATATGTTGATATTAAAGAGCACACCCCTGACAACCAATGAGTAAAAGAAGATATCAAAAAGAAAATCAAGAAATATTTTAAAGAAAACAAAACTGCAATCACTGCGTATCAAAATGTATGGGACACTGCAAAAGCAATCCCATGAAGGAAGCATATAGAGATAAACACCTATATTCAGAAACATGAAGTATTTCAGATAAAGAAGCTAACTTTACACTTCAAGGAACTAAATAAAAAGAAAAAACTGAGAACAAAGTTAGCAGAGGAAAGATAAAGAAAAGTTAAGGACCAGAGGGCTTCACTGATGAATTCTGTAAAACATTAAAGAACTAATGCCAAACCTTCTTAAACTCTACCAAAAAAAAAGAAGGTGTGTGAAAACTCAAAACTCATTTTATGAGGTTAGCATTACTCTGATAACAAAGCCAGGTAAGGGACTAAAAGAAAAGAAAACTACAGACCAGTATTCCTGATACCAAAATCCTCAACAAAATGTTAGTAAATTGAATTCAACAGCTTATTAAATAATCATAGCCCATGATCAAGTGGCATTTATCCATGCAATGTGAGAATGGTTCATCATATGCAAAGTAATAAACATGTGATTCACCAAATTAATGACATGAAGTATAAAATCATATGGTAATCTCAATAGATGAAGAAAAATATTTGACAGCATTCAACATAATTTCATTACTATAACTCACCATAAGTTTGGTATAGAAGGAATATATCTCAACATAATAAAGGCCATATATGAAAAGGCCAGAGCTAACAACATACTCAATAGTGAATGATAGAAATGTCATTCTCTAAAATCAGGAACAAGACAAGAGTGCCCACTCTTAACACTCTTATTCTCATAATACTGATATTTCTAGCCTGAGCAATTGAAAAGTCTAAACATGAAATGAAAAGGTAAAATTGTCTTTGTTTGCAAAGGATATAATCTTATATATAGAAAATCCCAAAATACCAACCAAAAAATTAGAACTAACCAATGAATTCAGTAAATTTGCACTATACAAAGTTAACATACATAAATCAGTTTTATTTCTATACACTAACAAAAAAAATCTGAAAAAGAAATAAAGAAAACAATCTCATGCAAGATAGCATCAAAAACAATAAAATACTTAGGAATAAATTTAACCAAGAAAATGAAGATTTGAACACTGAAAATTAAAACACACTTATAAAAAATGAAGAAGACACAAACAAATGGGAACATATCTCATGCTCATGGATTAGGAAAATTATTAGTTTTAAAATACCCATGCTACTCAAAGACAACTATAGATTCAATGCAATCCATATCAAAATTCCAATGGCAATTTTCACAGAAAAAAAAATCTTAACATTTGTATGGAACGACCAAAGACACAGAGCAATCAAAGGAATCCTGAGAAAGAAGAACAAACCTGGAGTCATGAAACATCATGATTTCAAACTATACTAAAAGCTTATAGTAATCAAGACAGTATAGTAGTAACATAAATATAGACCTGTAGACCAATGAAACAGAATAAGGAGTCCAGAAATAAATGCATATGCATAAGGTCAACTAATATTTCCCAAGGTATCCAAAATCTTTCAATGTGGAAAGGATAGTCTCTTCAAAAATGGTATTTGGGGGCTTCCCTGGTGGCGCAGTGGTTGAGAATCCGCCTGCCGATGTAGGGGATACGGGTTCGTGCCCCGGTCCGGGAAGATCCCACATGCCGCGGAGCGGCTGGGCCCGTGAGCCATGGCCGCTGAACCTGCGCATCCGGAGCCTGTGCCCCGCAACGGGAGAGGCCACAGCAGTGAGAGGCCCGCATACCACAAAAAAAAAAAAAAAAAAAAAAAATGGTATTTGGAAAACTGGATAACCATATGCAGAAGAATAAATTGGACCATTCTCTTACACCACTCACAAAATTAACTCAAAATGGGCTAAAGACTAAACATAAGAATAGAAACCATAAAAGCTGTAGAAGAAAACACAAGGAAGAATACTCTTTAAAACTGATCATGGCATCAATTTTAGGATGACATAAAAAGCACAAGCAACAAAGGCAAAAAATAAATGGGACTACGTAAAATTAAAAATCTTCTTCAGAGCAAAAGACATAATCAAAAAAATGAGAAGGCAACTTACAGAATGGGAGAAAATATTTGCAAATTATATATCTGATAAGGGGTTAATATGCAAAATATATAAACACATGAAACTCAATAACAAAAACCCAAAGCATCTGATTTAAAAATGGGCAGTGGAAATGAATAGACATTTTCCCAAAAAAAGGCAGAGAAATAACCAAAACGTAAATGAAAGCTGCTCAACATCACTCATCATGAGGGCAAGGTAAATCAAAACCACAATGGGCTATGACCTCACACATGTTAGAATGGCTATTATCAAAAAGACAAGAGAAAATAAATGTTGGTGAGGATGTGGAGAAAAGATAATCCTTGTGCAGTGTTGATAGGAATGTATATTGGTTCAACCATTATGAAAAACACAGTGAATTTTTCTCAAATAATCAAAAATAGAATTATCACATTATCCAGCAATCCCACTTCTAGGTAATATCCAAAAAACTGAAAACAAGATATTTAAGATATATATGCATTCCCATGTTAATTGCAGCATTATTCAAAATATTCAGGACATGAAAACAACCTAAGTGTTCATCAGCACATGAATGGATAAAGAAGATGTGGTATGTTTATATATATATATATATATATATATATATATATATATATATACACACACACACACACACACACACACACACACATACGTATAAAATAGTGTATTATTCAGCTGTGAGAAAGTATGAAAGAATGTAGTTCTGCCTTTTATACACCATGGATCGGACTTGAGGGCATTATGCTAAGTGAAATGTCAGAAAGACAATGGTAGATATTATGTAATATTGCTTATATGTGGAATCTAAAAAAGCTAAACAGATAAAAACAGAATAGAGTGGTGATTATTAAGGGCTGGATGGTGGGGGAAATGCAGAGATGTTGGTTAAAGGGTACAAACTTCCATTTATAAGATGAATAAGTTCTCGGTAATCTAATATAAAACTTCGTAATTATAGTTAATTATATTGTATTATATACTTGAAAGTTATGAAGAGAGTAGTTCTTAAATGTTTTCAACACAAAAAGAAATAGTAATAATGTGAAGTGATGGAGGTGTTAGTTAACACTATGGTGATAATCATTTTGCAATATATACATGTATCAAATCAAAAGCTCATACACCTTAAATTTGCACACTGACATTTTTATCTCACTAAAGTAGAAAAAAATCACTCACCAAACTGGTAAATTTTTTTACCAAGGATAAACCCACATTGACATATCATAATAACACAAAATCCATAGTTTAAATTAGGGTTCACTCTTGATGTTGTACATTTGTTTGGACAAATGTATAATTACATATACCCACCATTTTAATGTCATACAGTGTATTTTCACTGCCCTAAAACCCCTATATGATCTGACTATTCATGTCTCCCCCACTGCCCACTCCAGAAAGTCATCAATCTTTTTATTGTCTCCATAATTTTGCCTTTTCAAGAAGTTGGACTCACACAATATTTAGCCTTCTCAGATTGGTTTCTTTCACTTAGCAATATGCATTTAAGATTACTCCATGTCTTTTAATGGCTTGATAGCTCATTTATTTTTAATGCTTAATTATATTCCATTGTTTGGGTGGAACAGAGGTCAATTATTTACCTACCTACTGCAGAACATCATGGTTGCTTCGAAGTTTTGACAATTTTGAATAAAGCTGCTATAAATATTTGTGTGAAGGTTCTTGTGTGACCATAAATTTCTAGCTTCTATAAATATTAAAGAGCATGATTGCTAGATCATATGTTAAAAGCATTTTTAGCTTTGTATGAAACTGCCAAACTGTCTTTCAATCAATGTAGCAGTACCATTCTGCATTCCCACCAGCAGTGAATAAGTATTCCTGTTGTTCCACATTCTCACCACCATTTGGTGTTGTCGAAGTTTTGAATTTTGGCCATTCTAATATGTGTGTAGTGATATATTACTGTTGTTTTTAATTTGCATTTCCTGGATGACATATGATGTGCAGCATCTTTTTGTATGTTTTTGTTTGTTTGGGTTTTTTTTGCAGTATGCAGGCCTCTCACTGTTGTGGCCTCTCCCATCGTGAAGCACAGGCTCTGGACACGCAGGCTCAGTGGCCATGGCTCATGGGCCTAGCTGCTCTGCAGCATGTGGGATCTTCCTGGACCAGGGCACGAACCCATGTCCCCTGCATCAGCAGGTGGACTCTTGATCACTGCGCCACCAGGGAAACCCTTTTTGTATGTTTATTTTTCATTTTTATGAATACATATTTGCATAAATTTTCTATTTTTACTCCCAGGTATTTCATGTTCTTAAACAAAGTATACATGGTATTTTATTCAAATGTTCAATTGTTCTTGATAATATGTAAAAATATTATTGAATTATGTATATTGACATTGTTGCCTTTGAACTTGTTAAAATTACTTAATAGGCTGAATAAATATTTTTTAAAAAGTGATTGGAGTATAGTTGCTTTACAATGATATATTTATTTCTGTTGTACAGCAAAGTGAATCTGTTCACAGCTGGAGAGAAATTTGCCTCAGGCTGAATCATACCTCACATCATACACATATGGATTTAGATAATATTTTAGACTAAACATTGATGCTGGAATGGGTTAAGACTCATGGGTCAGTTGGGCTAGTGTGAATACATTTTTCATGTAACAAGGTCATGAATTTGGGGGACCAGAAAGTGGAGTGTTACTGGATGAGTTGTGTCTCCCCAGTTTTAGGTTATGAAGTCTTATTCCTCAGTACCTCAGAATGTGACTATATTTGCAGATAGGACTTTTAAAGAGGTAATTAAGTTAAAGTAAGGTCAGTAGAGTGGCCTATAATCCAACATGATTAGTGTCCGTATAAGAGGAAAAAAATTGGACATGGACATGTACAGAGAGAAGATGCTGTGAAGACACAGGGAGAAGATGGACATCTACAGGCCAAGCAGGAAGGCTTGAAACAGAAGGAACAGAAGGATCCAACCCTAATTACACTGTGATCTCAGACTTCCCAGCCTCTACAACTGTGAGAAAATAATTACTCCTTGTTTAAGCCACCCAGTCTCTGCTATTTTGTTATGTCAGTCCTAGAAAACTAATACACCTATCTTCACTGACACTTCTCCATTGTAGTCCCTCATCATTTCTCAACTGAACTACAGCAGAATTCTAAATGCTGTCCAAGGTGTCAAGTTAATGGTAATGTTCTTATGCTCTTCCTCACCACTGGATCTCCTCATGCTTTGTTTCTTCTGCCTGAAGTGTCTTCCTCCACATCTACCAAGCACTCTTTATGATTCTCCCTCAAAGCCAAGTTAAGGATGCTTGTGAAGACTGCCCTGATTGTACTCTCTTTTTACTACCATTGTAGTTGACAACACATTCATTATTGGATTTACTTTACTGTTTAGACTGATTTACTTATAGGCTTGTTTCCCCTATAAGTCATGTGTTCTTAGAGATCAAGAGTCATATCTTTAAATCTTTGTATTCCCAAAGACAAGGAGTTGAATTAAGGAGGTGAAATTGTGTCATAAGCAGGTCCTTATGACATTTCCATAGATAAATTCATATGAAATAGGTTCATCACTGTCTCACTTTATACATTCATTTATTTAATCAAAAAATATACATTAAATGCCTACTATTTTTCAAACATTGGATAAACTGCTAAGGACTTAAAATGGAAAAAGAAAATAGTTTCCTGCTATCAATAAGCTCACAGTATTTTGAAAGAGGTAAGGAAATCAATGACTTAAATACTGTATAATAAGAGCTGGAATTGAAATATGCACAGGATACTATGGATGCAGATAAATAATAAGGACAACAAAGATTACATAGGTTAAAATTTTTGGTCAGCATCGCATAGCAAGTAAGTGGCAAAACTGTAACATAAACTAAATTTGCTTTAGGCAGTGTCCAAACTATCAATCATTATGGGGAAAAATTCTATACCAGTGCCATCAGATAAACTGGGATTCTAGCATATATGAAGACTTCAAAATCATCTTTTTTTTTTTTTTCCCACTGCCACACATCATGGGGGATACTTTGTTCTCCGACCAGGGATTGAACCCGTGCTCCCTGCAGTGGAAACACAGAGTTTTAACCACTGGAACCAGGAAAGTACCAAGACTTCAATATCATCTTAAAAGAACAGGACTTCTGTCACACTCAAAAAGTCAAAGCATATGTTCAAGGAGGTATAAATGTTTTGTTTTTCCTTAATAAATGTTATTGTAGTTGAAAAGACAATGAGGTTACTATTCAATGATTCCATCAATACTCTCTTTGATGCTACCACTTCTATAAAGTTCTAACTAATCACTATGTCTTATTTTTTACCTCATTCAATTGTTTCCATAATATGTGATCTGAGGTATTGATGCCAAAGTCTTAGAACTGATAAAGGGTTTAAAAATCATTCTGCAGGGAAAAAAAGCTTTGTATTCATAGGTTACATGTCATCAAATGCAATAAAAATGTTTCTTATTCTTACTAATCTGTAAAAACCCCAATATAACAATGAACGCATGATAAAGTATGTACACAATTACTATATTCATAATAATGATGGAAGAATAATATACATTCCATCAAATATTAAAATCTAGATATTCTATTTCAAATACCTAGATAAGAGCACAGAAATGGTTGATATACAGTAAAATAAATAGAAAGAAAAACTTTAAATCTTCTAATTAGAAGAAACAGCACAATCATATTTTTAATTTTCAAAAGAAACATATTTTTATAAGTAATGAAAAAGATGTTATTCAAGTTATGTAACTCTTACTTCTTTTAATATCCCATGAATCAATAACATAAGTGCTAAGCCCCTCATGGGAATTAAAACATGTGTTTGTGGATGGATTGGCTACAAGACCAACAGCAGGCAGAAGCAGTGGGTGCCACTATATTCTTAGTGTTAGAAAGCAGGGCTTCTCATCTTGTAGTACATAGACCAGTAGTATATCTCAGGTGGTACTTGGGCTGATGCCAAAATATGTGTAACAAAAATATGTGTTTTATTAAAGTGTATTTTCTACTGCCAATTTAACGTTGTATTAAAAAACAAAAAATTAAAATTTATTACATCCAAAGTAATGAATATTTTGTCTGAAAATTTAAAAAAATGATGTTTTGCTTTTGTGTTATGTTTTATTTTGTTTTTGTTTTATTATTGTTTTGTTGATTAAAACCATCAAGAAAAGAAGTGCTCTTAGAGTAGCTTGTTGTTTTGTTTTAGATACTTGTAAGACTATCTGTTGTCCAAAGTATATAAAAAATATTCTGTATATTCTCAGAGCATATTCCCTGCCTGATTTACATTGTTTTCTTACTTTTCTTTTATTTTTAATGTTTTTTGAAGTCAAATTTGCTCTAAATATGTTTTGATGCTTCAGTCTGAAGAAGTGCCAATGATCTATCAAAATAACCATGTCAATGCCATCTTCCTACAACTCTTCAGGTCACCAGTGGAAGAAAACAAAAGGTTATGTCAGAAACCAAAGTAATATGAAGACTTGCCACTTAGTTTCCTAACCTGTTCAAATTTCCCATAGCTCAGAGCTTAAGGACACAGTCTGATTTGAAAACCACTGATAGCAGTAATGGTTACAGCTGGATTTCCTAAACTACTCTGATGATAAGAATCTGGAAACCACCACAAACCTACTAAATCAGAATCTCTAGGGGAGCTGCCTGGACATCCACATGTTTAATAAGCTTACCAAGTGGTTCTTATGAGCTGGCAAGTTTGGAATAGAACAGGTTAGTGCAGAATACTAACAGTTTGAAAATTGTGATTTGTATCCTCTCTTTGCTTATCTTTCTTTTACTCTATAACCAAAAATATTATCACTAAAACCAACCACTTGTACAACGCATGTGTGATTCTTCTGATGTATAAGTTCAAGTCTGGAACCACTATACTACATGCTTGGGGGAGAAATATTCTGTTTCCTGGGTAAGACTATATTGCTAATCTATTGACAATAAGCTATCTTATGTTACCTGTTTCATTTACTCTCTTCAGTACAGGTGTTCAAATTTGACAAACATATTCACATTTTGTGGCAGTTTGTTGCATATATTCAAACATATCTGGAAAAAGTGGCTTATCTGTTTGGCAACAGGCAATGTATCCTGGAGCTTTGTCCTCTCAATCTCAAACCAGCAGGCCATGAGGCATACTCATAGAACAGTGGGATTCTGGACATCATAAATTCAGAAACACTGCCTTACAAAATAAATGTCATGCTTTATTCAAATTCTGATGAATCATCAAAATATTATTTGTTCCAGTCTTCCACATTTTGCATCAAAAATATGAAATATGAAAAGGTGTATTAAATAAGTCATTTAAGCTAGGGAATCAGTATTTATTTACTTACTATGTTATGAACAAATATCAATTTAAATCTCAATTTGATTCAGTAAAATATAACCAGTATGTATGTTTTGTTATCTTCCACATGTTAAAATGTTACAATTATATATTATTGATATTATTGATTTACCATTTGAAATATGTAATGTAAAGTTTAATTTTTGTTTCATTTGCAGCAGAGTTGATACTTAAAGTTGATAGCAGAAGTTCCATTAAAAAATGCATGTATAATGAAACCTATGTATTGGCACTTTTCTTTACAACCAAATATACCCCAGTGCCCGACCAAAAAAAAAAAATGCATCACGGGATGTGAGGTAAACCATAATTAAGAGAACTTCACTTCAGTGATATGTCTATAGTACTGATTAAGAATAAGCAGAGGTTGACAAAGAAGGATGCTAAAAATCTCTCCTTGGAAAATTAAATTAAATATATTCTTGAAAACAAAAACAGGGAGAAATTGCCCTGTCTCTAGATAATTACTCTATATTTACTGAGAACTTGGACAACTTCATTACTCTTTGAGGGGGGACAGTTTTTTATTAATATTTATTGGAGTAGACTTGCACTACAATGTTGTGTTAGTTTCTGCTGTACAATAAACTGGATCAGTTATACATATGCATATATCCACCCTTTTTTAGATTTCCTTCCCATTTAGGTCACATAGATCATTGAGGAGAGTTCCCTGTGCTAAACTGTAAGTTCTCATTAGTTATCTCTTTTATACATAGTAGTGCATATATGTCAATCCCAATCTCCTCATTTGTCCCAACCCCCCACCTTGGTAATCATAACTTTGTTCTCTACATCTGTGACTATTTCTTCTTTGCAAATAAGTTCATCTGTACCATTTTTCTAGATTCCACGTATACACAATATTATACCATATTAGTTTTTCTCTTTCTGACTTACATCAAACTGCAGGACAATCTCTATGTCTGTCCACATCTCTGCAAATGGTATTATTTTGATCCTTTTTATAGATGAATAATATTCCATTGTATATATGTACCACATCTCATTTAGCCATTCCTTGTTAATGGACATTTAGGTTGTTTCCATGTCTTTGCAACTGTAAACAGTGCTGCAATGAACATTGGGGAGCAAGCATCCTTACAAATTATGGTTTTCTCCAGATATATGCCTAGGAGTAGGATTGCTGGGTAATATAGTAGCTCTATTTTAAGTTTTTAAGGAAGCTCCATACTGTTCTCCATAGTGGTTGTGTATACTAATTTACATTCCCAACAACAGTGTAGGAAGGTCCCCTTTTCTCCACACCATACCCAGCATTTATTGCTTGTAGAATTTTTAATGATGGCCATTCTGACCGGTGTGAGGTTATACCTCATTGTAGTTTTGATTTGCAATTCTCTAATAATTAGTCATGTTGAGCATCTTTTCATGTTCCTTTTGGCCATCTGTTTGACTTCTTTGGAGAAATGTCTATTTAGGTCTTCTGCCCAAGTTTTGATTGGGTTATTTGGGGTTTCTTTGATATTAAGCTGCACGAGCTGTTTGTATATTTTGGAGATTATTCCCCTGTCATTTCCTTCATTTGCAAATATTTCCTCCCATGCAGAGGGTTGTTGGTTTTTTTATGGTTTCCTTTGTTGCGCAAAAGCTTTTAAGTTTAATTAGATCTCATTTGTTTATTTTTGTTTTTATGTCCATTTCTCTTGGAGGTGGATCAAAAAAGATCATGCTGTGATTTATGTCAAAGTGTGTTCTGCCTATGTTTTCCTCTAAGAGTTTTATAGTTTCCAGCATTACATGTAGGTTTTTAATACATTTTGAGTTTATTTTTGTGTGTGGTGTTAAGGGGTGGTCTAATTTCATTCTTTTATATGCAGCTGCCCAGTTTCCCCATCATCTCTTATTGAAGAAACTGTCTTTTCTCCATTGTATATTCTTGCCTCCTTTGTCATAGATTAATTGACCATAGGTGCATGAGGTTATCTCTAGGCTTCCTATCCTCTTCTACTGAACTATATTTCTATTTTTGTGCCAGTATGATACTGTTGGATTACTGTGGCTTTGTAGTATAGTCTGAAGCCAGGGAGCCTGATTCCTCCAGCTCTTTTTTTTTTTTTTTTTTCTTTCTCAAGAATACTTTCACTATCCCATGTCTTTTGTATTTCCATAACAATTTTAAGACTTTTTTCCAGATCTGCAAAAAATGCCACTGGGAATTTTTTTTTTAATAAATTTATTTATTTACTTTTGGCTGTGTTGGGTCTTCATTGCTGTGTACAGGCTTTCTTTAGTTGTGGCAAGCGGGGGCCACTCTTTATTGTGGCACTTGGGTTTCAGTAGTTGTGGCACATGGGCCCAGCATTTGTGGCTTGCGGGCTCTGGAGCGCAGGCTCAGCAGTTGTGGTGCATGGGCTTAGTTGTTCCATGGCATGTAGGATCTTCCCAGACCAGGGCTCTAACCCACGTCCCCTGCCTTCGTAGTCAGATTCCCAACCACTGTGCCACCAGAGAAGCCCACAACTGGGAATATGATAGGGATTCTGTTGAATCTGTGTATTACCTTGGGTAATATAATCACTTTGACAATATTGATACTTCCAATTGAAGAACATGATATATCTCTTCATCTATTTGTTTCATCTTTGATTTCTTTTATCGGTACCTGATAGTTTTCTTAGTACAGGTCTTTTGCCTCCTTAGGTAGGTTTATTCCTAGGTATTTTATACTTTTTTCTTGCAATGGTAAATGGGATTGTTTCCTTAATTTTTCTTTCTGATCTTTCATTTTTAGTGTATAGGAATGCAAGAGATTTCCGGGTATTAATTTTGTATCCTGCAACTTTACCAAATCCATTGATGAGCTCTAGTAGTTCTCTGATAGCATGTTTAGGATTTTCTATGAATAGTATCATGTCACCTGAAAACAGTGACATTTTTGCTTCTTCTTTTCCAATTTGGATTCTTTTCATTTATTTTTCTTCTCTGATTACTGTGGCTAGAAATTCCAAAACTATGTTGAATAAGAGTGGTGAGAGTGGGCAACCTTGTCTTTTTCCTGATCAAAAGTATGTTGAATAATAGTCATGAGATTGGACATCCTTGCCTTCTTCCTGTTCTTAGAGGAAAGGCTTTCACCTTTTCACCAATGATAATGATGTTTGATGTGGGTTTATCATACATGGCCTTTATTATGTTGCAGTAGATTCCCTCTATGTCCAATTTCTGGAGAGTTTTTTCATAAATAGATGATGAATTTTTCCAAGGCTTTTTCTGCATCTATTGAGATGATTAAACGTTTTTTATACTTTATATGGTTTTTATACTTCAATTTGTTAATATGGAGTATCACATTGATTGATTTGTATATATTGAAGAATCCTTGCATCCCTGGGATAAATCCCACTTGATCATGGTTTAGGATCCTTTTAACATGTTGTTGGATACAGTTTGATAGTGTTTTGTTGAGGATTTTTGTGTATATATTTATCAGTGATAGTGGTGTTTAATTTTCTTTGTTTATGATATTTTTGTCTGGTTTTGGTTTCAAGGTGATGTTAGCCTCATAGCATAAGCTTGGGAGTGTTCCTTATTCTGTTATTTTTGGAAGAGTTTGAGGAGGATAGGTGTTAGCTCTTCTCTAAATGTTTGATAGAATTCACCTCTGAAGCCATCTGGTCCTGGACTTTAGTTTGTTGGAAGATTTTTAATCACAGTTTCATAACTTTTCTTTGGTCTGTTTATATTTTTTATTTCTTCCTGGTTCAGTCTTGGAAGGTTGTACCTTGCTAAGAATTTTTCCATTTCCTCCAGTGTGTCCATTTTAATGGCATATAGTTGCTTGTAGTAATCTCTTTGACCATTTGTATTTCTGCACTGTCAGTTGTAACTTATTTTTCATTTCTAATTTTATTGATTTCAGTCCTCTCCCTTTTTTATTGATGAGTCTGGCTAAAGTTTTATCAATTTTGTTTATCTTCTTTAATATCCAGCTTTTAGTTTCATTGATCTTTTCTATTGTTTTCTTTGTTTCTATTTAATTTATTTCTGCACTGATCTTAATGATTTACTAGGATCATGTTTTTGTTTACTAAAATCAAGATTTTGTTTGTTCTTCTTTCTCCAGTTGCTTTAGGTGTACATTTAGGTTGTTTATTTGAGATTATTCTTGTTTCTTGAGGTAAGATTGTATTACTATAAACTTCCCACTGAGAACTGCTTTTGCTGCATGCCATAGGTTTTGGGTCATCGTGTTTTTATTTTCATTTGTTTCTTTTTTTTTTTTTTTTTGATTTCCACTTTGATTTCTTCAGTGATCTGTTGCTTATTTAGTAGTGCAGAGTTTAGCCTCCACTTTTTTTTTTTTTTTTCTTTTTTTTGCAGTATGTGGGTCTCTCACTGTTGTGGCCTCTCCCGTGTGGACCACAGGCTCCGGATGTGCAGGCTCAACGGCCATGGCTCATGGGCCCAGCTGCTCCGCAGCATGTTGGGATCTTCCTGGACCAGGGCATGAACCTGTGTCCCCTGCATCAGCAGGTGGACTCTCAACCACTGCGCCACCAGGGAAGCCCTTGTTTGTGTGTTTTACATTTTTTTCCTGTAATTGATTTCTAATCTCATAGCATTGTATTTGGAAAAGATGCTTGATATAATTTCAATTTTCTTAAATTTAGCGATGCTTGATTTGTGACATAAGATGAGGTCTATCCTAGAGAATGTTCCTTGTGCACTTGAGGAGAAAGTGTATTTCTGCTCTTTGATGGAATGTCCTATAAATATCAATTAAGTCTATCTGGTCTTAAGTAACATTTAAGGCTTGTGTTTCCTTATTTATTTTCTTTCTGGAAGTCCTGTCCATTGGTGTAAGTGAGGTGTTAATGTCCCACACTATTATTGTGTTACTGTCAATTTCCCCTTTTATGGCTGTAAGCATTTACCTTATGTATTGAGGTGCTCATATTTTGGGTGCATAAATATTGTCATTTTTTATATCTTCTTTTGGATTGATCCCTTGATCATTATGTAGTGGGCTTCCTTGTATCTTTTAACAGTCTATTTTTAAATCTATTTTTTCTGATATTAGTATTGCTATTCCAGCTTTCTTTTTATTTCCATTTGCATGGAATATCTTTTTCCATCCCCTCACTTTTAGGCTGTATGTGTCCCTAGCTCTGACTTGGGTCTCTCATAAACAGCATATTTACAGCTCTTTTGTTTGTACCCATTCTGCCAGTCTATGTCTTTTGGTTCGAGCATTTAATCTATTTTCATTTAAGGTAATTATTGATATGTATGTTCCTATTTCCATTTTCTTAATTGTTTTGCATTTGTTTTTGTAAGTTATTTTTGTCCCTTCCTCTTTTGTTCTCTTATATTTTTTGCCTAGAGAAATTCTTTTAGTCTTTGTTGTAAAGCTGGTATGGTGGTGCTGAATTCTCTTAGCTTTTGCTTGTCTGTAAAGCTTTTGATTTCTCCATGGAATCTCAATGAGATCCTTGCTAGGTAGTGTAGTCTTGGTTGTAGATTTTTCCCCTTCATCACTTTAAATATATCTTGCCATTCACTTTTGGCCTGCAGAATTTCTGCTGAAAAATCAGCAGATAACCTTATGTGGATTCCCTTTAATATTATTTGTTGCCTTTCTCTTGTTACTTTTAATATTTTTTCTTTGTATTTAATCTTTTTTAATTCAATTAATATGTGTCTTGGGATGTTCCTTCTTCACTTTATCCTGTATGGGACTCTCTGCACTACCTGGACTTAGGTGACTAATTATTTTCCCATGTTAGGGAAGTTTTTGACTATGATCTCTTCAAATATTTTCTTAGACGCTTTGCCTTTTTCTTCTTGTTCTGGGAGTCCTATAATTCAAATATTGGTGCATTTAATATTGTCTCAGAGGACTCTGAGACTGTCTTCATTTCTTTTCATTCTTTTTTCTTTGTTCTCTTCTGTGACTGAGATTTACACCATTTCTCTTCCAGCTCACCTATCCATTCTTCTGCCTCAGTTATTCTGCTATTGATTCCTTCTAGTCTATTTTTCATTTCAGTTATTATCATGTTTATCTCTGTTTGTCTTTAGTTCTTCTAGGTCTTTAAAAATCTTTTCTTGTATCTCTTGATCTGTGCTTCCATTCTGTTTCCTAGATCTTGGATCATCTTTACTATTATCATTCTGAATTCTTTTTCAGATAGATTACCTATCTCCTCTTCATTTAGTTGTTCTTATAAGTGTTTTTCTTGCTCCTTCGTCTGTAAAATATTTCTTTGTAATATCATTTTGTCAGACTTACTGTGTTTGTGGTCTCCTTTCCATAGGTTGCCAGACCACAGTTTCTGTTACTTCTGGTGTCTACCCTCTGGTGGGTGAGTTTGGTCCAGAAGCTTGTGCAGTTGTCCCCTTGATAGGGTGTTTGGTTGGTGTTATGGTGATCAGAGTCTGCTCTGGATATTGAGAGGGGCCTCCCATTTACTCTGTGGTTGTCACTGCCCTGTCAGGGGTTGGGTCTGCTCCCTAGTTGCTGGAGTACAGGCCCCTATATCTGTTTCTTAGCTGTGATTCTGACCTTCAGTGCCAGGTAAGTGGGACTGGAGCACTTCCATTGGGAGAGAAGCCACTGAGTTTTCCTCCTTTAGAGGTGTTCACTTGTAAATGTGCTCTGTTGTGTCCCCTTTTGCCTGTTGTGTGGGAACACAATGTATACTGTTGTTGGCACTGCTCTCAGTCCCACCTTAACTGTGTGTATGCTGGTAATTTGCCATGGCAACTCTCAGGAATTGTCTTCAGCTGCCCAGTAGTGCAAGTTCACTAGAGTTAGGTCCAGGAGTTGTGCACCTGGACCCACTATTGGAGCTATAGAGGCAGCTTGAACTCCTGTCTGGGCCGTCACCATGTGTACATGCCCACAGAGCCCACAGCTGCTAAAGCCAGACCCATCCTAGCTTCAAGAGCACTTGTTTTCCTCTCAGATGTTTCCCAGGTGCTGAATTTAGGAAGCCATCAGCAGAGGTGTTACTGCAGTTCATGCAGATGCAAGGAGAGATTTCATCTCTTCTTCCTTAGTCACATAGCCCCTGGGCCTCATCTGTGGTTTCAGCCCTTCCTTTGAGCAAATTTCCTAGTGGGAGGAGTTATCTGTGCCCTCCTGAGCCAGTGGGGTGGATCCTGGTACCCCTTGGCAGCCTTCCTAGTAGAGAGAGTTTTCTGTGTGCTGGTTTTCTGTGTGACTGGTGGAGCAGCTCCTGACATCTGCTGATGCATTTCCTAGTGGGGGAAGTTATGTGTACCCTTTCAGAACAGCAGGGCAGGTTCCTGCACCCACTGACAGATTTCCCAGTCATGGAAGTCATATGTGCACTCCCAGGACAGCATGGGCAGGTCCTGGGGCCCACTGGTGAAATTTCTAGTTTGGGGAGCTATCTGCACCCTTCTGCATCAGCAGAGGTGGGGCCTGTTGTCTGCCCACTGGCCTGAAAGAGTCGGTCAGTGTCTGCCTCTGGAGCCCACGATGGCAGCAGTGACTCACACCCACCCCCGGAGCTCCTGTATGTGGTGTCCTGTTGCCTGAGAGCACTCAGAGGGAAAGTAGCTTCTACAGTGGTCCTGCCCATCTCCTTGTGCACCTGCCAATAATTGTGTCTTGCCTCTCTGGAGGGCCCAGTCTTTTTCCTAGTACACCCTCAGTTGCCATGGCTGGAACTCTTCAGGCTGTTTTCCTACCTAATCCTGGTCCTTTCCCTGGAACTGAGCTTCAGAGTCTCAGCTTCAGCACCCAGCTCCACCCTCACTGACAAAGGATTATCTCAGTTTGGGGAGTGCAAGGTTGTGGTGCTGACCGTCTGTGCAAGTTACTCTCAGTTTTGCCTTCCACAAAGTGGTGGCTTCTCTCCTCTCCATCCAGTCAAATTCCCCTGCTGGTGAGGAACCTTCCCAAGGTGTGGGAGCATTTCCTCCTTCACATTTCACACCCTGTGGCACAGGTCCTGTCCTGATTCCTTCTTTTTATTTTTCCTTTTGTCCTACTGGGTTACATGGAGGTTTTCTTGCCTTTTTAGAAGGCTGAGGTCTTCTGTTGGTGATCAGTAGCTGTTCTGTGTGAATCGTTCCAATTATAGATGCATTTTCAATGTTTCTGTGGAGAGAGGTGAGCTCTGCTTCCTACTCCTCCACCATCATGATCACTGTCTCCACATCTTAATTACTTTTAACAACTGATCGCCTCCTCACCTCAAGAAGCACTCATATTACTTTCCTAGTTTTCAGGGATCATGTGGATGGTAAGTTGTGGTTTGTGTGGTGATTGCTATTTTCCAATTGATATCTATTTTCCCCTTCTTCCTTAGAGACAAAAACCAAGTACTATACAGGGAGGTAATGTGCCCAAATAGAACATATTTCTTGTCTGCTTTACACACACCTGGTCATGCAGTCCATTTTGTTTGACTACTGGGAAGGCTAATTAAATGAAGCTGACTCAGGCAAGAGGAGGACTCTTTTGTGCTTTCCAGTTTTTAGTTATTATTTTCTGTAAGACTGAAACTTGAGAAGCCACCTTGGACCATACATGGATTCAGTGATGGCAGCCACTCCATGAGAATAGTGGAGAAGAAAGACGAAAGGAGTTTGGCTCGCTGAGGATTTGCACAACTCAATTGTCCTCATTTAGACTTATTTTATGTAGACTATTTGCATTCATACTTATTTTATGTGGGAGAATAACACTTGAAGTTTTATGCTAGATTTTTAAAAATTGAGGTATAGTTGCTTTACAAAGTTGTGTTAGTTTCTGCTGTACATCAAAGTGAATCAGCTATATGTATACATATAACCCCTCATTCTTGGACCTCCCACTCACTGCCCCCCATCCCACCCATCAAGGTCACCGCAGAGTACCAAGATGAGCTCCCTGTACTATACAGCATGTTCCCACTAGCTATATATTTTACACATGGCATTGTATATATGTCAATCCCAAACTCCCAATTCATCCCACCCCTTCTTCCCCTGCTGTGTCCACACATCCATTCTCTACGTCTGCATCTCTATTCCTGCCCTGCAAATAGGTTCATCTAAACCATATTTTTCTATTCCACATATATGCCTTAACATATGATATCTGTTTTTCATATTCTAACTCACGTCACTCTGTATGACAGACTCTAGGTCCATTCATGTCTCTACAGATGACCCAATTTTCTTCCTTTTTATGACTGAGTAATATTCCATTGCATATATGTACCACATCTTATATATCAATTCATCTGTCAATGGACATTTAGGTTGCTTCCATCTCCTAGCTATTGTAAATAGTGCTGCAATGAATATTAGGGTGCATGTATCTTTCAGAATTATGGTTTTCTCTGGTTATATGGTAGTGGGATTTTTGGTCATATGGTAGTTCTATTTTTATTTTTTTAAGGAACCTCCATATTGTTCTCCATTATGGCTATATCAATTTATATTCCTACCAAAAGTGTAGGAGGGTTCCCTTTACGCCACACCCACCCAGCATTTATTCTTTGTAGATTTTTTGGTGATGGCCATTCTGACCAGTGTGAGGTGATACCTCATTGACGTTTTGACTTGCATTTTTTCTAAACATTAGTGATGTTGAACATCTTTTCATGTGCCTCTTGGTCAGCTGTATGTCTTCTTTGGAGAAAAGTATACTTAGGTCTTCCACCCATTTTTTGATTCGGTTGCATGCTTTTTTGATATTGAACTGCTTGTTCTGTTTCTGTATTTTGGAAATTACTCCCTTGTCAGTTGCTTCATTTGCAAACATTTTCTCTGATTCAGAGAGTTATCTTCTTGCCTTGTTTATGGTTTTCTTTGCTGTGCAAAAGCTTTTAAGTTTAATTAGGTCCCATTTGATTATTTTTGTTTTTATTTTCATTAGTCCAGGAGGTGGGCCAAAAAAGATCATGCTATGATTTAAGTCAAAGAGTGTTACTCCTAGGTTTTCTTCTAAGAGTTTTATAGTGTCCAGCTTTACATTTAGGTCTTTAATCCATTTTGAGTTTATTTTTGTACATGGTGTTAAGGAGTGTTCTAATTTCATTCTTTTAAATGCAGCTGTCCAGTTTTCTCAACACCACTTATTGAAGAGACTCTCTTTTCTCCATTGTATATTCTTGCCTCCTTTGTCATAGATTAAGTGACTGTAGGTGTGTGGGTTTATCTGGGCTTTCTATTCTGTTCCATTGATCTATATTTTTGTTTTTGTGCTAGCACCATACTGTCTTGATTACTGTAGCTTTATAATATATTCTGAAGTCATGTAGCCAGATTCCTCCAGCTCCTTTTTTCTTTCTCAAGATTGTTTTGGCTATTCAGGGTCTTTTTGTTTCCATACAAATTGTAAAATATTTTGATCTAATTCTATAAAAAAGTCATTGGTAATTTGATAGCAATTGCATTGAATCTGTAGATGGCTTTGTGTAGTATAGTCATTTTCACAATATTGATTATTCTGATCCAAGAACATGGTATATCACTCCAGTTGTGTTGTCTTTTATTTGTTTCATCAGTACCTTATAGTTTGCTGAATATAGGTCCTTTGCCTCTTTAGGTAAGTTTATTCCTAGGTATTTTATTATTTTTGCTGCAATAGTAAATGGGATTTTTTCCTTAATTTCCATTTCTGAAATGTCATTGTTAATGTATAGGAATGCAAGAGATTTATGTGCATTAATTTTGTACCCTGCAACTTTACCAAATTCATGGATTAGCTCTAGTAGTTTTCTGGTGGCATCTTTAGGATTTTCTATGTATAGTATCATGTCATCTGTAAGCAGTGACATTTTTACTTCTTTTCCAATTTGGATTCCTTTCATTTATTTTCCTTCTCTCATTACCTTGGCTAGGACTTCCAAAACTATGTTGAATAATAGTGGTTAGAGTGGGCTTTCTTGTCTTGTTGCTGATATTAGAGGAAATGCTTTCAGTTTTTCAACATTGAGAATTACGTTTGCTGTGGGTTTGTCATATATATGGCCTTTATTTTATTGAGATAGGTTCCCTCTGTGCCCACTTTCTGGAGACTTTTTAATCACAAATCGGTGTTGAATTTTGTCAAAAGCTTTTTCTGCATCTATTGAGATGCATATGTTATTCTTTAATTTGTTAATATGGTGTATGACATGGTTTGATTTGCATAAGTTGAAGAATCTGTACATCCCTGGGATAAATCCCATGTGATCATGCTGTATGACCCTTTTATAGTGTTGTTGGATTCTGCTTGCTATTATTTTATTGAGGATTTTTGTGTCTCTTTTCATCAGTGATATTGGTGTATATATATACAACTTTTTTTTTGTAATATCTTTGGTTTTGGTATCAGGGTAATGGTGGTCTAGTAGAATGAAGTTGGAGGTCTTCCTTCCCCTCCAATTTTTTGGAAGAGTTTGAGAAGAATGGGTGTTAGCTCTTCTCTAAATGTTTGAAAGAATTCACCTGTGAAGCCATCTGGTTCTGGACTTCTGTATCTTGAAAGATTTTTAATTATAGTTTCAATTTCCTTACTAGTGACTGGTTTGTTTATATTTTCTATTTCATCTTGTTCTGTCTTGGGAAGTTGTACCTTTCTAATAATTTGTCCATTTCTTCCAGGTTTTCCATTTTAGTGGCATATATTTGCTTGTAGTAGTCTCTTATGATCCTTTGTGTTTCTGCAGTGTCATTTGTAATTTCTCCTTTATCATTTCTAATTTTATTGATTTGACTCCTCTCCATTATTTTTTGATGTGTCTGGCTAAAGGATTATCTATTTTGTTTATCTTCTTAAAGACCCTGCTTTTAGTTTCATTGATTTTTGCTATTGCTTTCTTTATTTCTATTTCATTTATTTCTGCTTTGATATTTATTATTTATTTACTTCTATTTACTTTGGGATTTGTTTGTTCTTTCTCTAGTTGCTTTATGTGTAAGGTTAATTTTTTTCATTTGAGATTTTTTTGTTTGATTCTTGAGATAGGATTGTATTGCTATAAACTTCACTCTTAGAACTGCTTTTCTTACATCCCATAGGTTTTGAGTCCTCATATTTTCTAGGTATTTTTTTGATTTCATCTTTGATTTCTTCAGTGATCTCTTGGTTATTTAGTAGAGTATGGTTTAGCATTCATATTACAGTCTTTTTTCCCTGTAATTGATTTTGAATCTCATAGCATTGTGGTCAGAAAAGATGTTTGATATGATTTGTATTTTCTTATATTTACCAAGGCTTGATTTTTTTGATCCAAGATGTGATCAGTCCTGGAGAATATTCCATGTGCATTTGTAAAGAAAGTGTATTCTAATGCTGTCCTATGGAATACCCTATATATATCAATTAAGTCCATCTTGTCTGATGTGTCATTTAAGGCTTGTGTTTCCTTATTTACTTTTTGTCTGCATGATCTGTCCATTGGTGTAAGTGGGCTGTTGAATTCCCCCACTATTATTGTGTTACTGTCAATTTCTCCTTTCATGGTGGTTAGAATTTGTGTTGTGTATTGAGATGTTCCTTTGTTTATTACAGAAATATTTACAATTGTTATATCTTCTTCATGGATTGATCCCTTGATCATTATGTAGTGTGCTTCCTTGTCTCTTATAAAAATCTTTATTTTAAAGCCTATTTTGTCTGATACAAGTGTTCCTCTTCCAGCTTTCTTTTGATTTCCTTTTGCATCAGATTTTTTTTTCCATCCCCTGACTTTCAGTCTCTGTGTGTCCCTAGGTCTGAAGTGGGTCTCTTGTAGACAGCATATATATGGGTCTTGTTTTTGTATCCATTCAGCCAGTCTGTGTCTTTTGGATGGAGCTTTTAATCCATTTTCATTTAACGTAATTATTGATATGTATGCTCCTCTTGACATTTTCTTAATTGTCTTGGGTTTGTTTTTCTGGGTCTTTTTCCTCTTTTGTGTTTCTTTCCTGGAGAAGTTCATTTAGCATTTGTTGTAAAGCTGTGTTGGTGATACTGAATTCTCTTAGTTTTTCCTTGTATGTAAAGCTTTTGATTTTTTCATCGAATCTGAATGAAATTTTTGCTGGGTAGTGTAATCTTCATTGTAGATTTTTCCTCTTCATCACTTTAAATATATCCTGCCATTCCCCTGTGACCTGCCAAGTTTCTGCAGAAAAAATTAGCTGATTACCTTATGGGGATTCCCTTTTATGTTATTTTTTGCTTTTCCCTTTCTTCTTTTAATATTTTTCTTTGAATTTAATTTTTGTTAGTTTGATTAATCTGTGTCTTGTTATGTTTCTCCTTGAGTTTATCATTTATGGGACTTTCTGCACTTCCTGGACTTGATTCTATTTCCTTTCCCATATTAGGAGGTTTTCAACTCTAATCTCTTTAAATATTTTCTCAGTCCCTTTCTATTTCTCTTCTTCTTCTGGGACCCATGTAATTCAAATGTTGCTGCATTTAATGTTGTCCCAGAGTTCTCTGAGACTGCCCTAAATTTTTTAATTCCTTTTTTCTTTATTCTGCTGCTCAGGAATTATTTCTACCATTCTATCTTCCAGCTCACTTATTCATTTTTCTGTCTCAGTTATTCTGCTATTGATTCCTTCTAGTGTATTTTTCATTTCATTTATTGTGTTGTTCATCACTGTTTATTCGTTAATTCTTCTAGGTCCTTGTTAAACATTTCTTGTATTTTCTTAATCAGTGCTTCCATTCTATTTCTGTGATTTTGCATCATCTTTACTCTCATTACTCTGAATTCTTTTTCAAGTAGGTCGCCTATTTCCTCTTCATTTATTTGATTTGTAGGTTTCTACATTGCTCTTTCATCTGTAAGATATTTCTTTGTTGTTTCATTTATATAATGGATTGGGCTGTGTTCTTGTCTTGTTCGTTGTTTGGCCTGAAATGTCCAGCCATGGAGTTTGTGGGCATTTGTGTTGAGCCAAGTCTTGGTTCTGAGGACCTCTGGGAGACCTCACACTGATTAATATTCTGTAGTACCTGAAGCTCTCTTTTAGTACAGAAGCTTGGACTTGGCTCTCCCTCCACAGGAGCTCAGGCTGACCCCTATGCTGGTAACCAAGACCCCACAAACCATGTGGTGTGGCAAAAAGAAAAAAAAAGCAACAAACAGAAAAGAGTAGAACAGTGACAAATAATAAAAATAAAATAAAATTAGAAATATCAATAATATTAGAAAAAAAACAATAAAAATTATACAACAAAACAAAACAGTACAACAATAGCAAGATAATAACAATATATAGAAATTTAAAAATAAAGTTAAATAAAAAATAAAATGAAATGATTAGTATAAAAATAATAAAAGAAAAAGAAAAATTAAAATAAGACAAAAATAAAAATAAAAGATTAAGAGTAAAAGGAATAAGTAAATGAAAAAAATTTCCTGGTGCTTCCTTTATCAGTGTCCTTGCCTTCACGGTGAGCTACAGCCAACCTCTATCTCCCCAGTAGGTCTGCAAGTCCTCCAGGTAGGCCTCTGGACCGGCTGTGTCAGTCCCACCTCTGTGTGTGTTCTTCTCAACAGCATCTATTCCTGAAGCTGGCCCAGAACACACATGCCCACACAGGCCAGCTGGAGTGCAGGTATCCATAGGCATGTACACAGGGGCAGGTGCATCTGGAGAAGGCCTTGGGGAGGGCAGCATTCAGCCCACCTGGACCTGCAGGACCCTCAGAGACTTTGGTGTGGTGAGGTTCAGGCCCAGGACCTGTGCAGCCAGAGGAGACTTTGGTGGGACAGGCCTCAGGTCCAGGTCTCTCTCGGCCCGAAGAGGTTTTGTTGGGGTAGCATGTGACCCATGCAGCCTGCAGAGGCTTTGTGGGGGATGGTACTCTGTTCAGTCAGGAATCCCGCTGCCAGAGGAGACCTTGGCTGGGGTGGGGCTCAGGCCTGTGACCTGCATGGCTAGAAGAGGTCTTAGTGGTGGTTGGGGTGGGTAGAAGGGAGCTTAGGCGTAGGACCTGCTCATCTGGAAGAGGCCCTCATGTCTTTTCAGGCCTGAGATCCCAAAAGGTTTGCCAGGACTCAAGTGAGCAGGGGAGACACTGGCCCTGTTCCCATCTGATCTCCCCAAATTCCCAATCCATCCCTGCTGATTCCCTTGCTATGAGTGGGCCCCTCCTAGCATGGGAACCCATCCTCTCCTCCAGCCCTGCCTCACAGGTACCAGTCCCATATTGCTACCACTTTTCTTCCTCCCTCCTTCCCTTTCACATTCTACCTGATTGTGTGGGGATTCCTCCCATACCCTTAAGAGTCTGAGTTCCCCCACCAGTGCCTAGTAGGTGCCCTACTTGTGAGGAGATGTGAACTCCACATCCTCTTACTCTTCCATCTTATTCTAGATTTTCTGTTATATGTACCTGAATTTAATCCAACTGATAAATCACTTTACTCTAGTTCCATCATATATTATACCAATTATAATTTATCTATGCTAAAAAAGCTTTTTTATTACAAACCAAATGGCCTGGACAAGTGCTAAGCTTTACCTACACCCTAGTATGAATGAATAAATTCAGATAAAAATGTCTTCAACTTCCCTACACTTTCTTTTATGTTTTCTCCATATCTACATTTATCAATCTTTTAATTTCCTGTTTCAGAAGAAAAAATATCCTAACACTTTTCCAAATATAACATCATTTGTGCTCTTATTCTACCTTTTAATTATTCTTTCTCCTTTTTTTTCTATTTTCATTCTGTCAATAATCATCTGCTTCTTTTCCTTGTACTAAAAATATATACCCACATATCACTTTATTTCCAAATCTTACTTCCTCCAACCCCACCTCCTTCTCATGCTCCTTCACCTATGTTCTTCTCCTAATGCCAAACTTTGTGCAAGAGCATTCTATTCTCACTGCTTCTGCTTCCTTACTATTAACTCACTCCTCAATTTCCTGCACTCTACCTTTATTCATGTTTTTAAAACCTGTCCTTTCAAGATAACAATTGACTTTTAAATTATTATTTCCATAGTATTTTCTCATGCCTTACCTTAATCTCTCTACAGCATTTTATTTAACTATTATCTCTTCTATTGGAACACTATCCTTGGTTGACGACACTGCAATATCTTGGTTTATTTACTTCTTAAATTGTTCCTTCTAAGGCTTCTTCAGTGTCTCTTCCCTAACCTCTTCACTGTATATCTTTTGTGCTCCTTCCCATCTTCTCAGTTTACCTTTTGCTACAGCTATTGCTTTGGCCCTTAGCTTACTGTAGGTGTAATCTGACACCACATTGCTTCAGCTAAATAAAGTATCTCTTGCTCTCTGTCTACACACTTTACTGATACCTCTAAGAAGCAGAACTATAAAACCTAACCATCAACACACATGGACATGCAAGAAACTTAGAAGTGCAAGGGACATCCTCTGATGACCAGAAATTGGTAGAAAAATGTTCTCATTCCCTGTCCTTTGGAAGGACATTTGTGCATGACATGTACTTTGGGAGAACAATTGTGCATGTCTCCATAGAAGATTCTGATAGACTGGAGCCTCAGTCCAGGACAGGAAAGACCATTTTGAAATGATCCTTAAATTGGCTTTCTCCCCTTCACTGTTATTCTCTAACTAGTCTGATTCTCCTCATTCCTGGGATTTACTTCTCAGGATAAATACCTGTGTGAAAGACTTTTTCTTACTCTGTGATTTGTGGGGCAACTCAGGTAAAGCCATATTTTAATCTCCACTTTTTAAAATTATAAGTATTTATTACAGCTTTATTGAGATATAATTGACATATAACAATGTATAAGTTTAAGGGGTACAAAGTGGTATCTACTGTAACACTTTTATATGGCAAAATGTTTACCACAGTAAAGCTAGTTATCACCTCCATCAACTCACATAATTAGCTTTGTGTGTGTGTGTGTGTGGTGAGAACATTTAAGATCAATCTTTTTAGCAACTTTAAATATAGTCACCATGTTTTGTTCTAGATCCCCATGCTCATTAATCTTATAACTGGAATTTTTTACACCTTGACCTACACATCCCCATTTCCCCAACCACCACCCCTGCAGCCCCTGGCAATTACCGTTCTACTTTCTGTTTCTAGGAGTTAGGCCTTGTAAGATTCCACCTATGATATATTATGCAGTATTTGTCTCCCTCTGTCTGATTTATTTTATTTAACATAATGCTATCAAGGTTTATCCATGTGACAGGATTTCCTTCTTTCTCATGACTAATATTCCATTGAATATGAATATATATATACTACATCAACTTTATCCATACTGAGGTTGTTTCCATATCTTCTCTATTGTGAATAATAGTGCAATCAACATGGGAGTATAGATATCTCTTTGAGATCTTGACTTAAATTTTTGGATATATGTCCAAAAGTGCGAGGGATTCCTGGATCATATAGTAGTTCTATTTTTAATTTTTGAGAAACATCCATAGTGTTTTCCATAATGGTTGTGCCAAATTATGTTCTCACTAACAGTGTAGAATGTTTCCTTTACCCCACATCCTCACCAACACTTGCCATTTATCTCTTGTCTTTTTGATAACAGCCATTCTCACATGTGTGAGGTGATATCTCATTGTGGTTTTGATTTGCATTGTCCTGATTACTAGTGATGACAAACACCTATTCATGTACCTGTTGGCAATTCCTATGTCTTTTTTCTTTTTTTAATGTCTATCTATTCAGTTCCTTTTTGCTCATTTTGTAATCACATAGTTTTTTGCTACTGAGTTGTATGAGATTTATATTTTTTTAAATAAATTTATTTACTTAATTTATTCATTTTTGGCTGTGTTGAGTCTTCATCACTGTACATGGGCTTTCTCTAGTTGTGGGAAGTGAGGGCTGCTCTTTTTTGCAGTGTGTGGGATTTTCATTGCAGTGGATTCTCTTGTTGCAGAGTGTGAGCTCTAGGTGCACAGCCTTCAGTAGTCATGGCATGAGGGCTCCATAGTTGTGGCTTGTGAGGTCTAGAGTGCAGGCTCCGTAGTTGTGGCACATGGGCTTATTTGTTCTGTGGCATGTGAGATCTTCCTGGACCAGGGATCGAACCTGTGTCCCCTTCATTGACAGGGGTATTCTCAACCACTGCACCACCAGGGAAGTCCCTATATATTTTTTGGTATTAACATCTTTACAGATATATGCAAATATTTTCTTTCATTTGGTAGATTGTCTTTTCATTTTGTTGACAGTTTCTTTTGCTGTGCAGAAGCTTTTTAGTTTGTATAGTGTTGCTTGTTTATTTTTGCATTTGTTACTTATGCTTTGAGTATAAAAAAACAAAGAAAATCATTACCAGACCAATGTCAAGAAGGTTTTTCAATTATGTTTCCTTCTATAAGTTTTTCTGTTTTTAGATCTTACACTTAAATCTGTAATCCATTTCAGGTTAATTTTTGTGATTGATAGGGGTTCAAGTTCATTCTTCTGCATGTGGTTTTTTTCCCCAGCACCATTGTTAAAGAAAATATACCTTTCCATTGAATATTCTTGGCCACTTTGTCTAATATTAATTGGCCTTATATACCTGGGTTTATTTCTGGCATTTTGATTCTGTTATATTTGTTTTTGTGTCTATTTTCTTATGCAGAACTATTCTATTTTAATATCTATAGCTTTGTAACACAGTTTGAAATCAAGAAGAGTTATGCTTATAGTTTTGTTCTTCCATCTCATGATTTCTTTGGCTATTTGGGTCTTTTGTTGTCCATATGAATTTTAGGATTATTTTTTCCCATTTCTTTGAAAAATTACATTGGAATTTTTATAGGGATTTTATTAAATCTATAGTTGGTTTTGGGTACTACAAGCACATTAACAATGTTAAGTCTTCCAGTTTCTGAACATGGGATATCTTTCCATTTATTTCTGTTCTCTACAATTTTTCATCAAAGTGTTATAGTTTTAGTGAATATATCATTCACCTTCTTGGTTAAATATATTCCTAAATATTTTATTGTTTTTGATGTTAATGTAAATGAGATTTTTTTCAGAGAGATTGTTAGTGTATTGAAACAATTAATTTCTGTGTGTTGGTTTTGTAACCTGCAACTTTACTGTATTCATTGATTTGTTCTTACAAGTTCTTGGTGGAGTGTCTAGGATTTTCTGTATATATCATCTGCAGAGACAATTTTATATCTTATTTTCCTAATTGGATGCTTTTTTAAAATCTTTCTTGCCTCATTGCTCTGCTTTTCCAGTACTATGTTGAATAGGATAGGTGAGAGTGGCAAAAAAAAAAAAAAAAAAAAAAAAAAGGATAGAAAGGAAGGTTTGAAATTGTGATTTTTGGGCTGATTAATTGAAGCTCCATAGGGTCTTCTCGTCTTGTTTTGTTATTCCCGCCTCTTCACGGGAAGGTCAATTTCACTGATTAAAAGTAAGAGACAGTAAAATCCTCGTGTGGCCATTCATACAAGTCCTTATTTAGAGAACACGTGATTATGTTACCTTTGCACGGTCAGGATACCACAGCTGTTTAACAGTTAGTCACTGGGCAGGCAGTGCCTCTAATACTGGTTATGCTAGAGGTGATGTTTTTGGTAAACAGGTGAGGTTTGTGTTTGCCGAGTTCCTATTTCTTTTTTTAATCTTTCTTTAATGCACCCCTGTGTTGGGTTAACAGTGTATTTAATAAATAATTTAGTGGTGGGTTCTATTTATTGGCTGTTAATTATCAGTGTATTATCAGTTACTGATGTAAGCTCATGCAAGGAGAAAAATTTCTTTTTACTCATATTAACAGTATTGCTTCTATGGTTGTATAGATTGGTCCAATAATCAGGCTAGGAGTTGATTTATTTATTGTTGGGATTATAGCACGGTTTTGTTGTTGAGCTTGAACGCTTTCTTAACTGATGGCTGCTTTTAGGCCAACTATGGTATGTGTGTGCTTATTTTACTCTCTAGTTAAGGTTGTATCCATTTCTAAAAAGCTGTACCTTTTTAGACTAACAATTAAACATACATTGGAACTTGGTGTGGTTTTTGGTATTGTTTAATGTTGAACTGAAATTCTTTTCTTGGACAACCAGCTATCACCAGGCTCTTTAGGCTTTTCACCTCTACTTATAAGTCTTCTCACTATTTTGACACATAGATGAGTTCATTCTAGGTACTGCTCGTAAGTAGCTCGTCTGGTTTCGGGTGGCTTAGCTTAAGGTCTCTTTGTTAAGTTGTTGCTAGTTAAGTCATTATGCAAAAGGTACAAGGGGTAAACTTTGCTTTTTTTTACCTTTAATGTATCTTTCATCTTTCCCTTACGATACTTTCTCTATAGCGTCACTGATATTTAGATTTCTATCTCCTATACTTTGAACGTGTGGTGAATGTTTTACTTGGTTGGTTTGTGATGGTAAAGGTTGAGAGGCATGAGCTAGATTTAGTTCAAGATGATACACACAAGTTGTGGAATCTTCTAGGTGTAAACTAGATGCTTTATTTAAGCTATATCTTGTTTTATCCAAGCACACTTTCCAGTATGCTTACCTTGTTACGACTTGTCTCCTCTTGTGTGATTGCTTAGCCTGGGTTGATTAATTGAGGCTTTGCTGTGGTACTTGAGGAGGGTGACGGGCGGTGTGTGCATGCTTCATGGCCTTATTCAATTAAGCACTCTACTCTTAATTTACTACTAAATCCTCCTTTAGTTTTTAGATTTCATAAAAACTTTCATGTGAATATAAAGGGTGTTTTTGATATAGAAAATGTAGCCCATTTCTTCCCACCCCATGAGTTACACCTTGACCTAACATTTTTACATAGGGTAATTATGCTTACTTTCATTCCTTTTTAGGGTTTGCTGAAGATGGTGGTATATAGACTGGAGTAGCAAGGGTTGGTGAGGTTGATCGGGGTTTATTGGTTACAGAACAGGCTACTCTAGAGGGGTATGAAGCACCGCCAAGTCCTTTGAGTTTCAGGCTGTTGCTAGTAGTACTCTGGCGAATAGTCTTGTTTTATGTCTATTTAGGTTTACTGCTAAGCATAGTGGGGTATCTAATCCCAGTTTGGGCCTTAGCTGTCGTGTGGTTAGATTGTATTAAAGTCACTTTCGTGGTTTAGCTTGGTTTTAACTATGGCTTTTTACAGCTTAGTCAAGGCTTGACTTTATTTTGTGTGATTCCTAGAAACTCTTTACACCATATGCTTATTAGCTTGGGTCAATCGTATGACCGCAGTGGCTGGCACGAAATTTACCAACCCTAATTAGCATAGCTTAGTTGAACTTTCGTTCATGGCTTAATTTTTATCACTGCTGTGTCCCGTGTGGGTGTGGCTAAGCAAGGTGTTATGAGCTGCTGGCATAGCGTGCTTGATACCTGCTCCTTTTGATCTTTAGGATTTGGAGGGCATTTTCACTGGGGTGTAGATACTTGCATGTGTAAATCTGTTAAGAGCTAATGAGAAGGCTGGGACCAAACCTTTATGTTAGCGGGACTAGCAAGTCCATCTAGACATTTTCAGTGTCTTGCTTTATGAAAAGTTTAAGCTACGCCAACTGTTGATACACAAAGGACGTTCGTATGATTATGTTATGGGGCTTGTGTCGGATTTAGTATTGATTTATGAAAAAAATGTCTTGTAAATCTAGGGGGCAACCTGTCTAGGGGGGTGGTAACTATCTAAGAAGGCGATTAGTATTGGGTAGGGGGAAAAAAGGACTCTTACGGGATACAGTTTTTCTACTCTGGGGGGGTATAGCGGAGTACTATGTCCTGTGACCATTAATTAATTATGTCTTACAGTCATTAATTTAAGTAGGGACTAGGAGAGTTGCCCAATCAAAAATACACACAAGTCCAGCTACGACCAACCCTGACTGCGGTAGGGCCGCCCCGTCGGCCATAGGGGAGTCGATGCAAATCGTCCCCCCAAAAAAAAGATACCAAAGGCATGAAAAACCACCCGTGACCAGATTAAGAGACCACTAGTAACTAATCCATAGAGATGTCTTATTTAAGAGGAACGAGTGGGCGATTTTAAGTGCCCATGGCCCTGAAGTAAGAACCAGATGTCTTATAAAGATCATTAAATAGCTACCCCCACAATTAATGGGCCCGGTGTGAGAAGAGGGATCCCTGCCAAGCGGGTTGCTGGTTTCACGCGGCATGGTGATTAAGCTCATGATCTAATGGAGCGACCATAATGTTAACTGACTAGAATTGATTTAAAACCATGTCTTATGTATGACCAATAACATTTATGTAATATGTAAAATTAATGAAATTTAATACAAGCTTTAACTTCCCATGTGGCAAATAATTAAATGCACTATTATACATAGTATGTACATGTATACATCTATGAGGAGAATGCTATTTATTAGCATGAGGCATATACTTGCATGGTTTACAGCATGAAAATGTAATTAAATAAGTTGTTTTTAATACTGACATAGTACTGTGGGTTCATGGTTATCTACAATAAAGCCTTTTTCAAAGAATAGTTTATGTAGAATTTCAGCTTTGGGTGCTGATGGTGAGGTGTAAATGTCTCTTCCTTGAGTCTTGGGGAGGTGTGATTTTCTCCTTTTCTGGCTTACAAGGCCGGGGTATTTATTATACTACAAAGGCTCTTCATTTTAAAAGCTTGTTCTCAATAAGACTAGTCAGTGGTATTAGGACTAGGATTAAGAGAAAATATAGAATGGATGCTAGTTGGCCCAGGGTTACATATGGGTGTTCTACGGGTTGGCCTCCAATTCATGTTAGGGTTAGTAGATCTGCGATTAGTGTTCAGAACAGGAATTGGCTGAATGGTCGAAATATCATGCTTCGTTGTTTAGATTTGTGGAGTATTGGGATAAGTATTAGGATTAGGATGGAGAGGAGTAGGGCTAGGACGCCTCCTAGTTTGTTAGGGATGGATCGTAGGATAGCATATGTGAATAGGAAGTATCATTCTGGTTTGATGTGCACTGGGGTGCTTAGTGGATTTTCTGGGGTGTAGTTGTTGGGGTCTCCTAGTAGGTCTGGTGCAAACAGGGTTAATGTGAGTAAGACCAGGATTAGCAATAGAACACCTAGGATATCTTTGATTGTGTAGTAGGAGTGGAATGGGATTTTGTCTATGACAGAGGGGATTCCTATGGGGTTGTTGGATCCTGTTTCTTGAAGAAATAGAAGATGGACTATTGCCAGTGCCAGGATGATGAAAGGGAGAATAAAGTGGAAAGCAACAAAGCGTGTTAGTGTTGCTTTATCTACAGAAAATCCACCTCAGACCCATTCTACTAGGGTGGTGCCGATGTAGGGGATTGCAGATGTAAGGTTGGTGATGACGGTTGCTCCTCAGAACGATATTTGTTCTCAGGGTAGGACATAGCCTACAAATGCGGTGGCTATTACTGTAAATAGTAGGATTACTCCAATGTTTCATGTCTCTTGGAAGGCGTAAGAGCCATAGTACAGGCCACGTACCACGTAGGCATAAAGGAAGATGAAGAATATGGAGGCTCCATTTGAGTGTAGATATCGGATCACTCAGCTGTAGTTAACATCTCGGCAGATGTGTGTGATTGATGAGAAAGCAGTTGATGTGTCTGGCGTGTAGTGTATTGCTAGGAATAGGCTTGTTAGAATTTGTGTGATTAGACACAAGCCGAGGAGAGAGCCAAAGTTTCATCATGAGGAGATGTTTGATGGAGTGGGGAGGTCGATAAATGCGTTGTTGATGATTTTTATTAATGGGTGAGTTTTTCGAATGTTGGTCATTAGTGTTCTTGTAGTTGAATAACAACGATGATTTTTCATGTCATTGGTCATGGTTTGAGTCCATGTGAGAATGATGATAGCGTACATTGTTTTTGTTTTGAGCATTATATGTGTAATTAGCTTTGTAGGGGTTTCTTCAAAGCCTTTGCCTATTTATGGGGGTTTTGGGTTAATTGTGGGGGGTGGCATGGGATGTGGGATTGTTTTAAGTTTTGGTGGTTAATTTTTAGGTTTGATGGTATTCTTGATTTATTTGGGGGGAATATTGGTTGTGTTCAGCTACACTAAAGCTATGGCTGCTGATCAGTATCCCGAAGTTTGGGTTTCTAGTAAGGTTGTGCTAGGGGCGTTTTTTTTAGGGCTAGTAGTAGAATTTTTGGTAATGTTTTATGTATTGGAGAGTGAAGAGGTGGAGGTCGTGTTCGGGTTTGATGGGTTGGGGGATTGGGTGGGTTATGATATAGGGGATTCTGGGGTTTCTAGTGGGGAGACCATGGGGGTTGCCACGTTGTATAGTTATGGAGTTTGGTTGGTGATTATTACGGGTTGGTCATTGTTTGTTGGTGTGGTTGTTGTTATGGAAATTACTCGGGGTAATTAAGTAAGAATATGGAGAGGATAATAGTGGCAAGGAAGGATAGAAGGGAAAAAAAAATTTTTACTTTACAAATTTTCACCATTTAGTATGATGTTAGCTGTGAGCTTGTCATGTTTGCATTTATTATGTTGAATCACATTTGTTCTAAAAAAATTTGAACTTTTTATCACGAAATCATGTTGAATTTTATTAATGCTTTTTTTCTGGATCTATTGAGATAATTATATGATTTTTATATTTCATTGTTTTAATGTGATGTACCATAATTTAATTTGTGTATGTGGAACCACACTTTCTTCCCAGAGATAAACCTCACTTTACCATACTGTATGTTCCTTTTACTGTGCTGTTGAATTCAGTTTGCTAATATTTTACTGTAAATGTTTGCATCTATATTAATTAGAGATATTGGGAGGTAGTTTTTCTTGTTTTTTTTTTTTTTTTTTTTTTCCTCCTTTAGTGCCCTATCTGGTTTTGTTATCAGGGTATTGCTGGCCTCATAAAATGCGTTTGAAAGCTTTCTTTCCTTTTCATGTTTTTGAAAGAGTTATAAAAGTATTTGAGTTAATTCTTCTTTAAATATTTAGTTGAATTCAGCAGTAAAAGCATTTGGTCCTGAGTTTTTCTGTGTTGGGAAGTTTTTGATTACTGATTCAATCTTCTTACTTGTAATTGGTCTATTCAGATTTCCTATTACCTTATGATTCACTCTCAGTAGGTAGTATGTTTCCAGGAATTTATACACATCTTCTGAGTTGTCTAATTTGTTTGTGTGTAATTGTTTGTAGCTCTCTAATGATCTTGTATTTTTGCTGTATCAGTTTTAATGCCTCATCTCTCATTTATTATTTTATTTTTGTCTTCTTTCTTTTGTTCTTAGTCTAGCTAAACATATTGTCAGTTTTGTTTATCTTTTAAAATGATAGTTGGTAGTTTTGATAATCTGTTCTATTGTTTCTCTTGTCTCTATGCTGTTTATTTCTGTACTGATCTTTGTTATTTATTTCCTTCTAACTTTGGGCTTAGGGTTCTTTCTTTCTAGTTCCTTGAGGTATAAAGTTAAGTTATTTGAGAATTTAATTTTCTTACTGTAGATGCTTATTGCTATACAATTCTTGCTTAAATTACTTCTTACAATACCATAATTTTGAAATTTTTGCTTTTATTTCAGTTTTTCTTAAGATACTTTTAAAATTTCCCTTTTGATTTATTCTTTGACTCTTTGGTTATTCAAGAGTATGTTGTTTAATTTACACATATTTGTAAGATTTCTAGTTTGTTTTCCTGTTGTTGATTTCTAGTTTATTTATTTTTTTACCATTGTGGTCTGAAATATACTTCTTATGATTTCAGTCTTCTTAAGTTTACTAAGACTTATTTTGTGACCTACAATATGATCTATTCTGGAGAATGTTCTTTGTGAATTTGAGAAGAATGTGTATATATATATATATATATGTATATATATATATATATATATATACATGTGTATATATACACATATATATATGTATATATATATATACATATATATATACACATATATACACATGCACACACACACACACACACACACACATATACACACTGGTGCTATTGCATGGAATATTCTGTATATGTTTGTTAGGTCAATTTGGTGTAAATTATAGTCACGTCTAACACCTCTTTATTGATTTTCTAGCTGGATGGTCTATCCCTTGTTGAAAGTGGAGTATTGAAGTTTCCTACTATTATTGTATTATTGTGTATTTCTCCTGTTAGTACTCTTAGTATCTGTTTAATATATTTACTTGCTCTGATGTTGGTTGTATATATATTTTTGATTAGTATATCCTTTTGATGAGTTTACCTTTATCATTATATAAAGAGTTTCCTTTATTGTTATGACATATTTTGGCTTAAATTCTATTTTGTCTGATGTAAGTATAACCACCCCTGTTCTCTGCTGGTTTCCATCTTCATGGAATATTTTTGAATCCTTTTATTTTGAGGTTCTGTGCATTCTTAAAACTAAAGCGAATCTCTTGTAGGCAGCATACAGTTGGTTCTTGCTTTTTTGTCTATCCAGCCACCCTAACCTTTTGACTGGAGAATTTAATCAATTTACATTGATAGTTATTATTCACAGGTACTTACTAATATCATATTTTCATTTATATTGGAGCTCTTTTTTAGTTTTGTTGTTCCTTTCTTCCTGTCTAGCTGACTTCCTTGTGAATTGATTATATTTTGGGGGAGCTGTATGTTTAATTCCTTTCTCTTTTTTGTGTATGAACTGCTGGTTTTTTCTTTGTATTTGTCATGCAGCTTACATAAAACATTTTGTGTGTATATATATATATATATATATGTATGTTTATATATATATATTACACTGATAACAAATTAACTTCAATCACATGCAATAACCCTATCCTTTAACTCCCCCCTTTTGTGTTTTCCATGTCACAATTACCATGCCTTGTATTGTTTACCCATTAACAAGTTATTGTAGCTAGAGTAATTTTAATACTTTTAAAATTTAATACATGTATTAGGGTTGAGTATTTAAAACACTACCATTTTACACTGTTAGTGTATTCTGAATTTTTTCTACATAATAGCTTTTACCAATGTGTATATATTTTTATATGTTTTCATGTCAACAGTTAGCATCCTTTCATTTAAGCTTGGATAACTCTTCTTTAGCATCTTCTTGTAAGGCAGGTCTAGTGGTGATGAATTCCCTCAGTTTCTGCTTGTTTAAGAAAGTCTTTATCTCTCTTTTATTTCTGAAGGACAACTTTGAGGCTGGATAGAGTATTGTTTGTTGTCAGATTTTTTTGTTTGTTTGTTTTTCTTCTTAATTTTATAACATTGAACATGCCATCCCACTCTCTCATGGCTTGTAAGGTTTCTCTGAGAAATCTGCTGATAACCTTATGGGGATTCCTTTGTGAGTTAGCAGCATCTTTTCTCTTGTTCCTTTTACAATTTCTCTGTTTTGATTTTTGGTAGTCTTAATATAATGTGTCTTGGAGAATATCTTTTTGAGTTTATTTTGTGGTCTGTGAATTTCATGTGATGGAATATCCAAATCTCTCCTCAGGTTTGGGAAGTTTTCAGCCATCATTTCTTTAAATAAGCTTTCTGATTGCTTCACTCTCTCTCCTCCTTCTGGGGCTTCAATAGTTCATAGATTATTTCTTTTGGTGGTATTCCATACTTAATATAGGCTTTCTTCATTTTTTAAAATACTTTTATCTTGTTCTTCTGTGACTCTACAGTTTCCAAGCTTCTGTATTCTGATTCAAAGACCCCTTATTTTGCTTGATCCTTTCTATTTTTGTTGCTCTCTATTGCACTTTTTTCATTTAATTTACTGTGTTCTTAAGCTCTAGAATTTTTTTAAATGATTTTTTCCCTTTGTTAAATTTCTCACTTTGTTTACCATTTTTCCAATTTGGTTGAATTGTCTTTCTGTGTTTTCTTGTAGCTCACTGATCTTTCTTTAAGCAGCTATTTCAAAATCTTTATTGAATACATTACAAATCTCCATTTCTTGCTTACTGGAAGATTGTTGTGATCATTTGGGAGGAGGTCATGCTTCCTTGATTTTTCATGTTCCTTGAAATCTTGTATTGCTGTCTTTACCTTTGAATTAGAAGTCACTTCCTCTAGTCTTTTTGTACTGTCTTTGGGAGAGAAATACCTTCTGTCAGCCCTGTCGTATTCTGTGGCTTTCTCAGACCTTCCATGGATATACCTGTTCAATACTTTTGCTCCCTCGTGCTATAGAATTCTTAAGTTTCTATGTCTTCTCTTTATCTTGCAATGAAATAGGCCAGGTGCTCACAGCTTCCCTTTTACTCTCCCAAAGGTGGAGCTAAAACTCAAGATTGTGGTTTCATCCTGCTCCTCAGATTCTGGTCAATTTTCTGTGCATGCTCACTAGCTATCTTCCAAGCTCACTCTCACTGTCATTGGGAGTGAACACAGGGAGCCAGCCACAGGGTGGGGTTGATGTGTGGATAAGGAATTCAGAGTACTGGGGCTGCCCATGGGTCTATTGGGGGGATCTGCAGATGAGGTGTTTCTAGTGAATTATGAGCAGGCTTCTTGATGGAGCCTACAAAACAGTTAGAATCTATTTCCCATTGATATGTTCCATCCCCAAACCTGGCTTATTTTCTCTCAGCTGCTCACTGCTTCCCAGTTGTGAAGGTCACAACTTAGTACTGTGAATGGGGCAAGAAAGAAATAGACCTCTTTGTCAGTGTCCTGCACAGCTCTGGAAGCCAGGCACTTACTCACATATTCTCACTTTCCCCAGTGGGAGAAATCATGGACCAAGAAAGTCTCGGCACTGAACTCTGCTGTGTTGAGAAAGGGGTGACATTGGTAGTTAAATTATTCTTTTTACTCACTCCAATGCATACACACACACACACACACACACACACACACACACACACACACACACATATATATATATATATATATATATATATATATATTTGTTCCATGATATGCTGGAACTTCTTCACTGGAAACCTGGATTTCCACAAAGATTTTCTCATCCATGTGTGATTATCTAGTACAGTGTTCTCCAGGGTCTCTTGAACCATGGTCAAGTAATGCTAGAGCTGGGTCAAAGGCCACTGCAGAGTTCATAATGAGATCCAGTGCCTGTATGTTTATTACTGTTGCATGGGTTAGTGAGATTCCTTCTGGGTCTTTTGGTATATGGTGTTGTATCTGACAACTCCCACAATAATATTTCTGTCTGTGGATGGATGGATGGCAAATTGTTGTTGCTGAGTGGGATATGAGCGAGGGATATTTTATTTGGCCATGTTGCTGTCTCCCCCCATCTCATTATCTACTATTTTATTGTTTGATCTGTTCTCTGCTCTGGACCCCATCTACACACTCAGAGTTTCATCTCTATCACTGTTCCCTCTGATACAAACACAGTATTTTTTGTCTGTGCTATTTTTTCTCATATTGTTACCTCTCTCAACTTTCAAGATTCAAATTCAAATGTCACTTTTCCCATGAAGTCTTCCTCACTCTCCAAGTTTTAATTACTCATCTACTTCTCTTTGTTACCTCAATGACATACTTGAAACTACATCAAGCTCAGTTTAAAATTTCTTGAGTTCAGGATTATCATTTATATTTTCCCCCAGCCCCTATCATAAGGCTTGCACATAAAAAGTGATTAAGAACAAGAAAAGGAATAAGAGCTGCTTTTAGAAGCTAGGAAATACAAGGAAATGGATTTTTCCCCAGAGCCTACAGAAGGTATGAAGCTTTGCCAACACCTTGATTTTAACCTAGTGAGACCAAGAACTGCAAGATGTCCAGGGCCTACATCAAAGCCCCCTCACAAAAATTTTCTGGAGAGTTTTTTTATGGGTTTCCTAACAAGATGGCAGAGTAGAAAAACCTGCTCTCCTCACATGAAAACACCAAAATCACTGTTAAACAACCATCGTCAAAAAAGACTGAAACCTACCAAAAAGATATTCTACTTCCAAAGACAAAGAAGAAACCACAATGAGATGGTGCGGGGGGTGGGCATATATGTGATACAATCAAGTCCCATAACCTATGAAAAACTGGAAAATAAGTATATTGCAGAGGTTCCCCCACAGGAGTGAGAGTTCTTAGCCCCATGTCAGGCTCCCCATTCTGGAGATCTGTCATTGAGAGGAGGAGCCCCCAGAGTATTTGGCTTTGAAGGCCAGTGGGGCTTGATCTCAGGAACTCAACAGGACTGGAAGGAAAATAAGAAAAACACTCTTGGAGGGTGCACACAAGTCTTTGTGCACACCAGGACCCAGGGGAAAGGCAGTGGCTTCATAGGAGTCTGTGTCAGACCGACCTGCTTGTATTGGAGGATCTCCTGGCAAGGTGGAGGGCAGCTGTGGCTCACTGCAGGGAAAAGGACAATGGTAGCAGAAGTACTGGAGAGTACTCATTGGCATGAGCTGTCCCAGAGGCTGCAATTTTGACCCTAAGTCCTGGCCTCATGCAATAGCCTGAAGGCACCAGTGCTGGGAGGCCTCAGGCCAAATGACAAACAGGGCAGGAACACATTCCCCTCCATCAGCAGACAGGCTGCCTAAAGATTTCCTCAGCCCACAGCCACCTCTAAACATGCCCTTGGACATGGGCCTGACCACCAAAGGGATAAGATGCAGCTCCACCCACCAGTTGACAGGTACCAGTCCCTCTCACCAGGAAACTTACACAAGCCTCTTAGACCAGCCTTACCCACCAGGGAGCAGACACCAGAAGCAAGAGGAACTGCAATCCTGCATCCTGTGGGGCCTGAAACACAGAAAGTTAGACACAATGAGATGGCAGAGGGGAGTCAAGATGGTGGAGGAGTAAGGGGACATGAGTTCATCTCTCACCATAAATGCATCAAGAATATATCTACAAATAGAGCAGTTCTCACAGAGCCCTGGCTGAACAGTAGCAGAGGACCTCAGACACCTAAAATGATAAGAAACATCCCTTCATAACTGGGTAAGATGAAAGAAAGAAGAAGGGAAAAGGAAGAGCAGAGGAAGCTGTATGGGACCTGCATACCTGAGGGGTAGCTGAAGGAGAGTAGAGGTTCCTGCATCCAGGGAAGCCACCTCACAAAGAGGGAGGGCAGTTGGGACAGAGAGGGAGTTTTTAGGACTATTGGAAGATAGTGCAGCAACCTGTCTGTGGCAGGCAGGAGAGAGTGAAACCTACACAGATGGTCTGTGCCACAGCCCTGAGTGCCCCAGCCTGAGATATGTGTCCGCCAGTGTGAATGGGATGAGTGCTGGAATGAGTGGTTTGGAGAGCAAACACGGAGAGGACTGCTGTTAGCTGCAAGGAGACAGCCTGAGGGGATGGGAGAGAGAAAATCCACAACAGGGAATGCTTGTGGAGGAAACCCAAACTGCCATAGAAATGAAATGCCACTGTTGAGTGATGTGCAAGGAGCGGGGCACCAATGCAGCCTCTCTCCACGTGCAATGGCTCCTGCCTCCCTGGACAATAGGAAGAGACTCCATCAGGATCAGCTTTCTGGTGACTGCAGTTGGGTGCTAGGAAGGGCCCCTGCCAATGCAGGTTCTATTGCACCCATGGCAACTGGCAACTCCACATGCCCCATTGCAGAAAGGGGCAGCTCCCTCTCATTGGCAGCTGACAGCTCTCCTGTGCACCCATCCCCACCAGGATTCCTGCGACCACAGCCACCAACTCTTCCATGCCACCTCCTCACCAGTGTGGACTTGTGTGTTCCAGGGCTACCTCAGGATCAGAACGCTGTGGGTGGCTCACACACAGAAGTGGCCCAGGTCATGGAACTAAGGAAGAAAAGCTGAACTCTCTCCTCACAGCTGCATAAACTGCAAATTGACAGCCTCGGAACTGGCTTTGTAAACTCAGCACCTACAGAACATCTGAACAGACAACGAGTGTTCCCACAGCCAAACAGGTCTAGGTTTAGCAGTTGTAGATTCTGTGGGCATATACACATGGGGGTTGGCCAGTCCAGAGTCTGAGATGTCCCCATAGGGAACACAGCAAGTTCAGATCCATGATTACACAATCCTGGGACCTGATATCTGTGGATCTACACTGGTGATCTGGTGAAAACAACATCTGAGAGACACCAGGGCCAATTATAAGCATACACATGGTTAAGGTGGGGCCGAGAGCAGTGCCAACAACAGTGTAATCTGAGAGCATGCACAACGGGAGAAAGGTGACACAACAGAGCACACCTAGAGGTGAACAGCTCCAGAGCAAGAATACTCAGTGGCTTCACTCCAAGTGGGAATGCTCCAATCACACCCACCTTGCAACACAGATCAGAAACACAGCTAAGAAACAGATCTGGGAGCCTCTACTGCAACATCTAGGGAGAAGACCACAACTCTGACAGGGCAGTGACAACCACAGAGTAAAGGGGAGGCCCTGCTCAATATCCAGTGCAGGCTATGTTCACCACAACATCAGTCACACCTCCTATAAAGGGGATAATAGTCAGCATCACTGAGAAAAGAGGTGGTAGACATCAATACCAAAAACAATCCTCACACCAAAAAGTATTAAAACCCCACAGGCTACATAGGGAAGCTCCTGCATAAAATTGCCCTCCAAGAAAATCTGAGGGTCTGGCATCAGACAGAAGAACCCCCAAGGCATTTAGCCTTGAAGGCCAGCAGGGCTTGAGTGCGGGAGCTCCACAGGCTTGAGGGAAACAGACACTATACTCTTGGAGGGCACACACAAGGTCTCACACACACTTGGACCCAGCACAAAGCAGTACCTCTAGGAACCTGGACTACTACTACCTAGGGGTCTTGGAGCATCTCCTGGGGAGGCAAGTGTTGACTATAGCTCACTGTGAAGGTGAGGACACAGGTAGTGGAAGATCCAGGGAATATCAGAGTTTTCTCTCACAGAGGTCCACATTTCAGCACCAAAACCAGGTCCCACCCAACAACCTGTAGGCTCCAGTGGTGAAAAGCCTCAGACCAGACAACCACCAAGATAGGAACACAGTCCCATTCATCAGAAGACAGACTGCCTAAAGTCACACTAAGGTCACAGACACATCAAAACCCACCACTTGACACGGCCCTGACCTTCAGAGGGAAAGGAACCAGCTCCAACCATGAGAGGGCAGGCACCAGTCCCTCTCAGCAGGAAGCCTGTACAAGATCCTGAAAAACCTCATGCACCAGGGGGCAGACACTAGGAGCAAGAGGAACTATGATACTGCAGGCTGTTGAAAAGAGACCACACAATAAGTTCGACAAAATGAAATGACAGAGAAAAATGTTGCAGATGAAGGAGCAAGATAAAAACCCACAAGTACAACTAAAAGAAGAGGAGACAGTCAATCTACCTGAAAAAGAATTCAGAGTAAATATAGGAAAGATTTTTCAAAATCTCAGAAAAGGAATGGAGTCACAGATTGAGAAGACACAAGATATATTTAACACGGACCTAGAAAAACTGAAGAACAAACCAACAGTGATGAACAATACAATAACTGAAATTTAAAAATATAGTAGAAGGAATCAATAGCAGAATAACTGAGGCAGAAGAATGAATAAGTGAGCTTGAAGACAGAATGGTGGAAATCACTGCCACAGAATAAAGTAACAAGAATGCAAAGAAATGGAGACAGTCTCAGATTTCTGGGAAAATATTAAATGCACCAATATTCACATTATGGGGTCCCAGAAGGAGAAGAGAAAGAGAAAGGGCCTGAGAAAATATTTGAAGAGATAATAGCTGGAAACCTCCCTAATATGACAAAGGAAAACTCAATCAAGTTCAGGAAGCACAGAGACTTCCATACAGGATGAATCCAAGGAGGAGCATGCCAAGAAACATATTAATCAAACTGATAAGAATTAAAAACAAAGAAAAAATATTAAAAACAAAAGGGAGAGAGACTTTCAAGATGAAGGAGGAGTAAGAGGTGAAGATCACCTTCCTCCCCACAAATACATAAGAAATACTTCTACATGTGGAACACCTCCTACAGAACACCTACTAAACACTGGCAGAAGACCTCAGACTTCCCAAAAGGCAAGAAACTCCTCATGTACTTGGGTAGGGCCAAAGAAACATCAGAGACAAAAGAATAGGGACAGGACCTGCACCTCTGGAGGGAGCTGTGAAGGATGAAAATTTTCCATAAATTAGGAAGCCCTTTCGCACGGAGACAGTGCGTGGTAGGGGGAAGCTTCGGAGACACGGAGGAGAGCACAGCAATAAGGGTGCAGAGGGCAAAGTGGAGAGATTCCTGCACAGAGATAGGTGCCAACCAGCACTCACCAGCCTGAGAGGCCTATCTGCTCACCTGCCGGGGTGAGTGGGGGCTGGGAAATGATGCTCCAGCTTTGGAGTTCAGATCCCAAGGAGAGGACTAGGGTTGGCTGCAGGAACACAGCCTGAAGGGTTCTAGTGCACCACAGATAGCTGGGAAGGAGTCCTGGAAAAATTATTGAACTGCCCAAGAGGCAAGAGACCATTGGTTTCTGGTGCATGAGGAGAGGGGATTCAGAGCACTGCCTAAACAAGCTCCAGAGACAGGCATGAGCCTCGGCTATAAGCATGGACAACAAAGATGGGCATGAAAGACTAAGGCTGCTGTTGCAGGCACCAAGAAGCCTGTGTGCAAGCACAGGTCACTATCCACACTTCTCCTCCCAGGAAACTGTTCAGCCCATCACTGCTAGGGTCCTGTGATACAGGGACAGCTTCCACGAGAGAACACAAGGCATGCCTCAGGCTGTTGCAATGTCATGCCAGCCTCTGCCCCTGCAGGCTCACCCTGCATTCCATATCCCTCCTTCCCCCCGGCCTGAGTGAGCCAGAGCCCCCTAATCAGCTGATATTTAACCCCATCCTGTCTGAGCGAAGAACAGACATGCTCAGGCAAACTACAGGCAGAGATGAGGCCAAATCCAAAGCTGAACCCCAGCATTTGTGGGAAAAAGAAGAGAAAGGGAAATTTCTCCCAGCAGCCTCAGGAGCAGTGGATTAAATCTCCACAATCCACTTGATGTATCCTTCATCCTAGTAATACTTGAATAGACAATGTATCATCCCAAAATTGAGGCAGTGGACTTTGGGAGAAACTGTAGACTTGGGGTTTGCTTTCTGCAACTAATATGTTTTGGGTTTTATGCTTATCTTAGTTCAGTATTTAGAGTTTATTATCATTGGTAGATTTCTTTATTGATTTGGTTGTTCTATTCCTTTATTATAGATAGATAGATAGATTTATATATATATATATATATATATATATATATATTTTCCTTTTTCTCTTTTTGTGAGTGTGTATGTGTATGCTTCTTTCTGTGATTTTGTCCGAAAAGCTTTGTTTTTTACCATTTGTCCTAGGGTTCGGTCTGTCTGGATTTTTCTTTGTTTTTTTTCTGTTTGTTTGTTTGTATAGCTTTAGCACTTGTTATCACTGTTGGATATTTTTGGTTTGGTTGCTCTCTTCTTTCTTTTTTTTTTTCTTCTTTTATTACTTAAAATTTTTTTTAATTTTAATAATTTCTTTGTTTTTTATTTAAATTATTTTATTTTACTTTATTACTTTTATTTATTTCTTCCTTTCTCTCTTTCTTTCTTTCATTCTTCCTTTCTCTCTTTCTTTCTCTCTCTCTTTAGAAGAACTAAAGAGCAAACAAACAATGATGAACAACACAATAAATGAAGTTAAAAATTCTCTAGAAGGAATTAAAGCTGAATAACTGAGGCAGAAGAATAGATATGTGACTTGGATGTTAAAAGGGTGGAAATGACTACCACAGAGCAGAATAAAGTAAAAGGAATGAAAAGAATGCAGACAGTCTCAGTGACATCTGGGACAACATTAAATCCACCAACATGCGAATTATCAGGCTCCAGAAGAAGAAGAGAAAAAGAAAGGGATTGAGAAAATATATGAAGTGATTATATTTGAAAACTTCCCTAATATGGGAATGGAAACAGTCAATCAAGTACAGGAAGCACAGAGAGTCCCATACAGGATAAATCCAAAGAAGAAACATGTCAGGAAAAATATTAATCAAACTATCAAAAATTAAATACAAAAAATTATTAAAAGCAGCAAGGGAAAAACAACAAATATCATACAAGGGAATCCCCATATGGTTAAGAGTTGATCTTTCAGTAGAAACTCTGCCTGCCAGAAGGGTATGGCAGGACATATTTAATGTGATAAAAGGCAAAATGTTACCACCAAGATTACACTACCCAGCAAGGATCTCATTCAGATTTGATGGAGAAATTAAAATTTTAAAAACAAGCAAAAGCTAAGAAAATTCAGCATCACCAAACCAGCTTTACAACACATGTTAAAGGAATTTCTCTAGGCAGGGTACACAAGAGAAGGAAAAGTTCTAAAATAAAAAACCAAAAGCAGGTAATAAAATGGTAAAAGGAACATACATATCAATAAATACATTAAATGTAAGTGGGTTAAACCTCTAACCAAAAACATAGACTGGCTGAATGTATACAAAAAAAGACCTATATATATGCTGCCTACAAGAGACCCATTTCATAACTAGGAACACATACAGACTGAAAGTGAGGGGATGGAAAAAAGTATTCCATGCAAATGGAAATCAAAAGATAGCTGGAGTAGCAATTACCAGATCAGACAAAATAGGATTTAAAGTAAAGGCTATTAGAAGAGACAAAGAAGGACATTACACAATGATCAAAGGATCGATTCAAGAATAAGATATAATAATTGTAAATGTTTATGCACCCAACATAGGAGAACCTCAATACATAAGGCAAATGCTAACAGTCATAAAAGGGGAAATCCACAGTAACACAATCAATGTAGGGGACTTTAAAACCCCACATACACCAATGGACAGATCATGCAAAATGAAAATGAATAAGGAAACACAAACTTTAAAAGATACATTAAACTATATGGAATAATTGATATTTAAAGGACATTCCAACCAAAAACAGCAGAATAAAATTTCTTCTCAAGTGCTTATGGAACATTCTACAGGATAAATCATACCTTGAATCACAAATCAAGCATTGGTAAATTTAAGAAAAGTGAAATAGTATCAAGCATCTTTTCTGACCACAGTGCTATGAGAATAGATATCAATTACAGGAAAATAATATGTAAAAAATACAAACACATGGACGCTAAACAATTCACTAATAAGTAAGGAAGAGATCACTGAAGAAATGAAAGAGGGATTTTAAAAAAATAACAAGAAACAAAAGACACTGAAAACACGACAACCCAAACCCTATAGGATGCAGTAAAACTGTTCGAAGAGTGAAGTTTATAGCAATACAAACCTACCTCAAGAAACATGTAACATCTCATATAAACAACATCACCTTAAATGTAAAGAAATTAGAGAAAGAAGAATAGAAGAACTCCACAGTGAGAAGAAAGAAAGATATCATAAAGATCACATCAGAAATAAATGAAAAAGAAATGAAGAAAACAATAGCAAAGATCAATAAACTAAAAGCTGGTTCTTTGAGAACATAAACAAAATTGATGAACCATTAAGCAGACTCATCAAAAAAAGGGGGAGAAAACTCAAATCAATAGAGTTTGAAATGAAAAAGAAGAAGTAACAACTGACACTGCAGAAATACAAAGGATCATGAGAGATTAATACAAGCAAATCTATGCCAAGAAAGTGGACAACCTGGATGAAATGGACAAATTCTTAGAAAAGTACAACCTTTCAAGACTGAACCAGAAGAAATAGAAAATATAAACAGAGCAATTACCAGCACTGAAATTGAGACTGTGATTAAAAATCTTCCAACAAACAAAAGCCCAGGACCAGATGGCTTCACAGGTGAATTCTACCAAACATTTAGAGAAGAGCTAACAGCTATCCTTCTCCAACTCTTCCAAAATATAGTAGAGGGAGGAACACTACCAAACTCTATATGAGGCCACCATCACCCTAGTAACAAAATCAGGAAATGATGTCACAAAAAAAGAAAACTACAGGCCAATATCACTGATGAACTTAGATACAAAAATCCTAAACAAAATACTAACAAACAGAATCCAACTGCACATTAAAAGAATCATACAACATGATCTAGTGGGGCTTATCCTAGGAATGCTCTGTGCATTCTGACCACCTAGAGGGGTGGGGTATGGAGGGTGGGGAGATGCAAGAGGGAGTGGATATGGGGATATGTATAAGTATAGCTGATTGTGTACAGCACAAACTAACACAATAGTGTAAAGCAATTATACTGCAATAAAGATGTTTAAAAAATCATACACCATGATCAAGTTGGGTTTATCCCAGGATTGCAATTCTTCAATATAACAAATCAATCAATGTTATACACCATATTACAACACTGAAGCATAAAAACCATATGATAATTTCAATAGATGTAGAAAAAGCTTTCAACAAAATCCAACACCTATTTATGATAAAAACCCTACAGAAATGAAGCATAGAGAGAACTTACCTCAACATAATAAAGGTCTTATTTAACAAATGCACAGCCAACATCATTCTGAAGAGTGAAAAACTGAAACTATTTCCTCTAAGATCAGGAAAAAGACAAGGTTGTCCACTCTCACCACTATTATTCAACAAAGTTTTGGAAGTATTAGCCACAGCAATCAGAGAAGAAATAGATATTAAATGGATCCAAATTGGAAAAGAAGAAATAAAGCTCTCACTATTTGTAGATGACATGATACTATAAATAGAGAATCCTAAAGATGCTACCAGAAAACTACTAGAGCTAATCAATGAGTTTCGTAAAGTAGAAGGATACAAAATTAAAGCACAGAAATCTCTTGCATTCCTATACACTAATAGTGAAAAATCTGAAAGAGAAATTAAGGAAAGACTCCCATTTATCATTGCAACAAAAAGAATAAAACACCTATGAATAAACCTACTTAAGGAGACAAATGACCTGTACACAGAAAACTATAAGACATTGATGAAAGCAATTAAAGATGATGCAAACAGTTGGAGAGATCTACCATGTTCTTGGATGGGAAGAATCAGCATTGTGAAAATGACTATACTACCCAAAGCAATGTACAGATTCAGTGCAATCCTTATCAAAATACCAATGACATTTTTCACAGAAGTAGAGCAAAGACTTTACAATTTGTATGGAAACAGAAAAGAACCAGAATAGCCAAACCAATCTTGAGAAAGAAACACAGTGCTGGAGGAATCAGGCTCCTGGAATTCAGACTATACTACAAACCTACAGTAATTGATGCTGTATGGTACTGGCACAAATACAGAAACAGAGTTCAAGGAAACAGGATAGAAAGCCCAGAGATAAACCCAGGAACATATGGTCACCTTATTTTTGATAAAGGAGGCAAGAACATACAATGAATAAAAGACAGCCTCTTCAATAATTGGTGATGGGAAAACTGGACAGCTACATGTAAAAGAAAGAATTTAGAAAACTCCCTAACACCATACACAAAAATAAACTCAAAATGGATTAAAGACCTAAATTAAAGTCCAGACACTATAAATCTCTTAGAGGAAAACATAGGCAGAACACTCTATGACATAAATCACAACAAGATCCTTTTTGACCCACCTCTGAGAGTAATAGAAATAAAAACAAAACTAAACAAATGGGACCTAATGAAACTTAAAAGCTTTTGCACAACAAATGAAACCATAAACAAGACCAGAAGACAACCCTCAGAATGTGAAGGAATATTTGCAAATGAAGCAAGTGAAAAAAGATTAATCTCCAAGATACACAAGCAGCTTATGCAGCTCAGTACAATTAAACAAACAACCCAATACAAAAATGGGCAAAGACCAAAATAGACATTTATCCAAAGAAGATATACTGATTGCCAACAAACACATGAAAGGATGTTCAACAACACTAATCATTAGAGAAATGCAAATCAAAACTACAATTAGTTATCACCTCGCAGCTTTTAGAATGGCCATTATCAAAAAATCTACAAACCATAAATGCTGGAGAGTGTTTGGAGAAAAGGGGACCCTCTTGTACTGTTGGTGAGAATGTAAATTGATACAGCCACTATGGAGAATAGTATGGAGATTCCTTAATACACTGAAAAATAGCACTACATACGACCCAGCAATCCCACTACTGGGCATATACCCTTAGAAACTACAACTCAAAAACAGTCATGTACCACAATGTTCATTGCAGCTCTATTTACAATAGCCAGGATATTGAGGCAACTTAAGTGTCCATTGACAGATGAATGTACAAAGAAGTTGTGGAACATATACACAATGGAATAATACTCAGCCATACAGAAAACGAAACTGAGTTATTTGTAGTGAGGTGGAGGGGCCTAGAGTTTGCCATACAGAGTGAAGTAAGTCAGAAAGCAAAAAAAAAATACTGTATGCTAACACATATGTATGTAGTGTTTTTTTTTAATGGTTTTGACATACCTAGGGGCAGGACAGGAATAAAGGTGCAGATGTATAGAATGGACTTGAGGACACGGGGAGGAGCAAGTGTAAGCTGGGATGACGTGAGAGAGTGGCATGTACACATATATGCTACCAAATGTAAAATAACTAGCGGGAAGTAGCCACATAGCACAGGAAGATCATCTCAGTGCTTTTTGACCACCTAGAGGGGTGAGATAGAGAGGGTGGGATGGAGACACAAGATGGAGGAGATATAAGGATATATATATATATATATATATATATATATATATATATATATACACATATATAGCTGATTCACTTTGTTATAAGGCAGAAACAAACACACCATTGTAAACAAACTCCCATATAGATGATAAAATAAAAATTAAAATTAAAAAGAGCAGGGGAAAAGCAACAAATAACACACAAGGGAATCCTCATACAGTTATCAGCTGATTTTTCAGCAGAAAATCTTCTGGCCAGAATGGCTCTGCCATGATATATTTCAAGTGATGTAAGGGACAAACCTACAATGAAGTATACTCTGACCAGTAAGGCTCTCAAAGAGATTCAACAGAGAAATCAAAAGCTTTACAGATAAACAGAAGTTGAGAGAATGCAATACCACCAAACCAGCTTTATAACAAACACTAAAGGAACTTTCTCATCCCAAGAATGAGATGAGTAGCATAAAACAATCTTATATATATAGAGAGTGCTATATCAGAACCTCATGATAACAGCAAACCCGAAAACCACAATGGATACACACAAAAAAATGAAAAGAAACCCAAACACAACAAAAAACGTTGTCATCATAACTCAAGAGAAGAGAACAAAGCTACAGTAATCAAGACAGTATGGTACTGGCACAAAAACAGAAATATAAATCAATGGAACAGCATAGAAAGCCCAGAGATAAATCCACGCACATATGGTCACCTTATCTTTGATAAACAAGGCAGGAATGTACAGTGGAGAAAGGACAGCCTCTTCAATAAGTGGTGCTGGGAAAATTGGACAGGTACATGTAAAAGTATGAGATTAGAACACTCCCTAACACCATACACAAAAATAAGCTCAACATAGATTAAAGACCTAAATGTAAGGCAAGAAACTAACAAACTCTTAGAGGAAACCATAGGCAGAACACTCTACGGCATATATCACAGCAAGATCCTTTTTGACCCACCTCCTAGAGAAATGGAAATAAAAACAAAACTAAACAAATGGGACCTAATGAAACTTAAAAGCTTTTGCACAGCAAAGGATGCAATAAACAATACCAAAAGACAAACCTCAGAATGGGAGAAAACATTTGCAAATGAAGCAACTGACAAAGGATTAATCTCCAAAATTTACAAGCAGCTCATACAGCTCAATAACAAAAAAACCAAACAACCCAATGCAAAAATGGGCAGAAGACCTAAATAGACATTTCTGCAAAGAAGATATACAGATTGCCAACAGACACATGAAAGAATGCTCAACATCATTAATCATTAGAGAAATGCAAATCAAAACTATAATGAGATATCATTTCATACCAGTCAGAATGGCCATCATCAAAAAATCTAGAAACAATAAATGCTGGAGAGGGTGTGGAGAAAGGGGAGCACTCTTGCACTGCTGGTGGGAATGTGAATAGGTACAGCCACTATGGAGAACAGTAGGGAGGTTCCTTAAAACCTACAAATAGAACTACCATACCACCCAGCAATCCCACTACTGGGCATATACCCTGAGAAAACCATAATTCAAAAAGAGTCATTTACCAAAATGTTCATTGCAGCTCTATTTACAATAGCCAGGGGACAGAAGCAACCTAAGTGTCCATCATTGGATGAATGGGTAAAGAAGATGTGGCACATATATACAATGGAATATTACTCAACTATAAAAATAAACGAAATTGAGTTATTTGTAATGAGGTGGATGGACCTAGAGTCTGTCATGCAGAGTAAAGTAAGTCAGAAAGAGAAAAAGAAATAACATATGCTAACACAAATATATGGAAGCTTAAAAAAAAAAAAAGGTCATGAATAACCTAGGGGCAAGATGAGAATAAAGACACAGACCTACTATAGAATGCACTTGAGGATATGGGGAGGGTGAAGGGTAAGCTGTGACAAAGTGAGAGAGAGCCATGGACATATATATACTACCAAATGTAAAATAGATACTTAGTGGGAAGTAGCCACATAGCACAGGGAGATCATCTCAGTGCTTTGTGACCACCTAGAGGCGTGGGATAAGGAGGGTGGGACAGAGGGAGACACAAGTGGGAAGAGATATGGGAACATATGTATATGTATAACTGATTCAGTTTTTTTTTAACATCTTTATTAGAGTATAACTGTTTTACAATAGTGTGTTAGTTTCTCCATTACAACAAAGTGAATCAGTTATACATATACATATGTTCCCATATCTCTTCCCTCTTGCATGACCCTCCCTCTCACCCACCCTATCCATCCGCTCTAGGTGGTCACAAAGCACAGAGGTGATCTCCCTGTGCTATGCGACAGCTTCCCACTAGCTATCTAATTTACATTTGGTCGTGTATATATGTTCCTGCCACTCTCTCACTTCGTCACATCTTACACTTCCCCTCCCCATATCCTCAACTCCATGCTCTAGTAGGTCTGTGTTTTATTCCTGTCCTATCACTAGTCTCTTCATGACATTTTTTTCTTTGATTCCATATATATGTGTTAGCGTACAGTATTTGTTTTTCTCCTTCTGACTTACTTCACTCTGTATGACAGACTCCAGTTCTATACACCTCATTACAAATAACTGTTTCATTTCTTTTTATGGCTGAGTAATATTCCATTGTATATATGTGCCACATCTTCTTTATCCATTCATCTGTTGATGGACACTTAGGTTGCTCCCATGTCCTGGCTATTGTAAATAGAGCTGCAATGAACATTTTGGTACATGACTCTTTTTGAATTATGGTTTTCTCAGAGTATATGCCTAGTAGTGGGATTGCAGGGTCGTATGGTAGTTCTATTTGTAGTTTTTTAAGGAATATCCATACTGTTCTCCAAAGTGACTGTATCAATTTACATTCCCACCAGCAGTGAAAGAGTGTTCCCTTTTCACCACACCTTCTCCAACATTTATTGTTTCTAGAGTTTTTGATGATGGCCAATCTGACCAGTGCAACATGATATCTCATTGTAGTTTTGATTTGCATTTCTCTAATGATTAATGATGTTGAGCATTCTTTCATGTGTTTGTTGGCAATCTGTATATCTTCTTTGCAGAAATGTCTATATAGGTCTTCTGCCCATTTTTGCATTGGGTTGTTTGTTTTGTTATTGAGCTGCATGTGTAGCTTATAAATTTTGGATATTAATCCTTTGTCAGTTGCTTCACTTGGAAATATTTTCTCCCATTCTGAGGGTTGTGTTTTGGTCTTGTTTATGGTATCCTTTGCTGTGCAAAAGCTTTGAAGTTTCATTAGGTCACATTTGTTTATTCTTGGTTTTATTTCCATTTCTCTAGGAGGTGGGTCAAAAAGGATCTTGCTGTGATTTATGTCATAGAGTGTTCTGCCTATGTTTTCCTCTAAGAGTTTGATAGTGTCTGGCCTTACATTTAGGTCTTTAACCCATTTTGAGTTTATCTCTGTGTGTGGTGTTAGGGAGTGTTCTAATTTCATACTTTTTTATGTAGCTGTCCAGTTTTCCCAGCATCACTTACTGAAGAGGCTGTCTTTTCTCCACTGTATATCCTTCCCTCCTTTATCAAAGATAAGGTGACCATATGTGTGTGGGTTTATCTCTGGGCTTTCTATGCTGCTCCAATGATCTATATTTCTGTTTTTGTGTCAGTACCATACTGTCTGGATTACTGTAACCTTGTAGTACCGTCTGAAGTCAGGGCGCCTGATTCTTCCAGCTCCATTTTTCTTTCTCAAGATTGCTTTGGCTATTCGGGTTCTTTTGTGTTTCCATACAAATTGTGAAATTTTTTGTTCTAGTTCTGTAAAAACTGACAGTGGTAATTTGATAGGGATTGCATTGAATCTGTAGATTGCTTTGGGTAGTATAGTCATTTTCACAATGTTGATTCTTCCAATCCAAGAACATGGTATATTTCTCCACCTATTTGTATCATCTTTAATTTCTTTCATCAGTGTCTTATAGTTTTCTGCATGCAAGTCATTTGTCTCCTTAGGTAGGTTTATGCCTAGATATTTTATTCTTTTTGTTGCAATGGTAAATGGGAGTGTTTTCTTAATTTCACTCTCAGCTTTTTCATCATTAGTGTATAAGAATGTCAGAGATTTCTGTGCATTAATTTTGTATCCTGCTACTTTACCAAATTCATTGATTAGCTCTAGTAGTTTTTTGGTAACATCCTTAGGATTCTCTATGTATAGTACCATGTCATCTACCAACAGTGACAGCTTTATTTCTTCTTTTCCTATTTGGATTCCTTTTATTTCTTTTTTTTTTCTCTGATTGCTATGGCTAGAACTTCCAAAACTATGTTGAATAAGAGCAGTGAGAATGTGCAACCTTGTCTTTTTCCTGATCTTAGTGGAAATGGTTTCAGTTTTTCACCAATGAGAACAATGCTGGCTGTGGTTTTGTCATATATGGCCTTTATTATGTTGAGGAAAGTTCCCTCTATGCCTACTTTCTGCAGGGGTTTTATCATAAAAGGATGTTGAATTTTGTCAGATGCTTTCTTTGCATCTATTGAGATGATCATATGGTTTTTCTCCTTCAGTTTGTTGATATGGTGCATCACGTTGATTGATTTGCATATATTGAAGAATCCTTGCATTCCTGGAAAAAACCCCACTTGATCATGGTGTATGATCCTTTTAATGTGCTGTTGGATTCTGTTTGCTAGTATTTTGTTGAGGATTTTTGCATCTATATTCATCAGTGATATTAGCCTGTAGTTTTTTATCTTTGTGACATATTTGTCTGGTTTTGGTATCGGGGTGATGGTAGCCTCATAGAATGAGTTTGGGAGTGTTCCTCCCTCTGCTATATTTTGGAAGAGTTTGAGAAGGTTGGGTGTTAGCTCTTCTCTAAATATTTGATAGAATTCACCTATGAAGCCATCTGGTCTTGGGCTTTTGTTTGTTGGAAGATTTTTTTATCACAGTTTCAATTTCAGTGCTTATGATTGGTCTGTTCATATTTTCTATTTCTTCCTGGTTCAGACTCAGCAGCTTGTGCATTTCTAAGCATTTGTCCATTTCTTCCAGGTTGTCCAATTTATTGGCATAGAGTTGCTTGTAGTAATCTCTAATAATCTTTTGAATTTCTGCAGTGTCAGTTGTTCACTCTCCTTTTTCATTTCTAATTCTATTGATTTGAGTCTTCTCCCTTTTTTTCTTAATGAGTCTGACTAATGGTTTATCAATTTTATTTATCTTCTCAAAGAACCAACTTTTAGTTATATTGATCTTTGCTATTTTTTCCTTCATTTCTTTTTCATTTATTTCTGATCTTATCTTTATGATTTCTTTCTTTCTACTAAATTTGGAGGGTTTTTGTTCTTCTTTCCCTAATTTCTTTAGGTGCAAAGTTAGGTTGTTTATTCAAGTTGTTTCCTGTTTCTTAACGTATGATTGTGTTGCTACAAACTTCCCTCTTAGAACTGCTTTTGCCGTATCCCATAGGGTTTGGGTCGTTGTATCTCCATTGTCATTTGTTTCTAAGTATTTTTTGATTTCCTCTTTGATTTCTTCAGTGATCACTTCGTTATTAAGTAGTGTATTTTTTAGCCTCCATGTGTTTTTATTTTTTACAGGTCTTTTTCCTGTAATTGATATCTAGTCTCATAGCGTTGTGGTTGGAAAAGATACTTGATACGATTTCAATTTTCTTAAATTTGCCAAGGCTAGATTTGTGACCCAATATATGATCTATCCTGGAGAATATTCCATGAGAACTTGAGCAAAATGTATATTCTCTTTTTTTTGGATGGAATGTCCTATAAATTTCAATTAAATCCATCTTGTGTAATATACCATTTAAAGCTTGTGTTTCCTTATTTATTTTCAGTTTGGATGATCTGTCCATTGGTGAAATTGAGGTGTTCAAATCCCCTACTATGATTGTGTTACTGTCGATTCCCCTTTTATGGCTGTTAGTATTTGCCTTGTGTATTGAGGTGCTGCTATGCTGGGTGCATAAATATTTACAATTGTTATATCTTCTTCATGGATCGATCCCTTGATCATTATGTAGTGTCCGTCCTTGTCTCTTGTAATGGATTTTATTTTAAAGCCTATTTTGTCTTATATGAGAATTCCTACTCCAGCTTTCTTCTGATTTCCATTTGCATGGAATATCTTTTTCCATCCCCTCACTTTCAGTCTGTATGTGTCCCTAGGTCTTAAGTGAGTCTCTTGTAGACAGTATATATATGGATCTTGTTTTTGTATCCATTCAGCCAGTCTGTGTTTTCTGCTGGGAGCATTTAATCCATTTATATTTAAGGTAATTATTGATATGTATGTTCCTATTATCATTTACTTAATTGTTTTGGGTTGTTCTTGTAGGTCTTTTCCTTCTCTTAGGTTTCCTGCCTAGAGAAGTTCCTTTAGCATATGTTGTAAAGCTGGCTTGGTGGTGCTGAACTCTCTCAGCTTTTGCTTATCTGTAAAGGTTTTAATTTCTCCATCAAATTTGATTGAGATACCTGCTGGGTAGAATAATCTTGGTTGTAGGTTTTTTTCCTTCATCACTTTAAATATGTCCTGCCACTCCCTTCTGGCTTGCAGAGTTTCTGCTGAAATTTCAGATGTTAACCTTATGGGGATTCCCTTGTGTGTTATTTGTTGTTTTTCCCTTGCTGCTTTAAATACGTTTTCTTTGTATTTAATTTTTGACAGTTTGATTACTATGTGTCATGGCGTGTTTATCCTTGGGTTTATTCTGTATGGGACTCTCTGTGCTTCCTGGACTTGATTGACTATTTCCTTTCCTATGTTAGTGAAGTTTTCAACTATAATGTCTTCAAATATTTTCTCAGTCCCCTTCTTTTTCTCTTCTTCTTCTGGGACCCCTATAATTTGAATACTGGTGCATTTAATGTTGTCCCAGAGGTCTCTGAGACTGTCCTTAGTTCTTTTCATTCTTTTTTCTTTATTTTGCTCTGCAGTAGCTATTTCCACTCTTATCTTCCAGGTCACTTATCCGTCCTTCTACCTCAGTTATTCTGCTATTGATCCCATCTAGAGTATTTTTCATTTCATTTATTGTGTTGCTCATCGTTGCTTGCTTCCTCTTTATTTCTTCTAGGTCCTTGTGAACTGTTTCTTGCAATTTGTCTATTGTATTTCCAAGATGTTGAATCATCATTACTTTCATTATTCTGAATTCTTTTTCAGGTAGACTGCTTATTTCCTCTTCATTTGTTAGGTCTGATGTGTTTTTATCTTGCTCCTTCATATGCTGTGTGTTCTTCTGTCTTCCCATTTTGCTTATCTTACTGTGTTTGGGTCTCCTTTTTCAGGCTGCAGGTTCGTAGTTCTTGTTGTGTTTGGTGTCTGTCCCCAGCGGCTAAGTTTGGTTCAGTGGGTTGGGTAGGTTTCCTGGTTGGGGGAACTAGTGCCTCTTTTCTGGTGAATGAGGCTCGATCTTTTCTTTCTGATGGGCAGGTCCACGTCTGTTGGTGTGTTTGGGGAGGTTGGTAACCTTATTATGATTTTAGGAAGCCTCTCTGCTAATGGATGGGGCTGTAGACCTGTCTTGCTCGTTGTTGGGCATAGGGTGTCCAGAACTGTTCATTGCTGGTCCTGAAGTGAAGCTGGGTTTTGATGTTGATATCGAGATCTCTGGGAGATTTTTGCCATTTGATATTGCGTGTAGCTGGGAGGTCTCTTGTGGACCAGTGTCCTGAGGTTGGTTCACTCACCTCAGTGACACAGCCCTGAAGCCCGGCTTGAGTGCCAAAAGCCTTTAATCCACACGGCTCAAAATAAAAGGGAGAAAAAATAGAAAGGAAAGAAAGGAAGGAAGGAAGGAGGGAGGGATGGAAGGAAGGAAGAAAGAAAGAAAGGGAGGAAGGAAGAAAGGAAGGTAGGAAGGAAGGAAGAAAGGAAGGAAGAAATGAGGAAAGCAAGAAAGGAAGGATGGAAGGAGGAGAGGAAGAAAGGGAGGAAGGAAGAGAGGTAGGAGGGGAGGATGAAAGGGAGGAAGGAAGGGAAGAAGAAATGAAGGAAGGAAAGAAGGGAGGATGGAAGGAAGGAGGAAAGGAAAGAAGGAGGGAAGAAAAGAAGGAAGAAATGAAGAAAGAAAGGGGGAAGACAAAATAAAGTAGAATAAAATATAGTTATTAAAATAAAAAATAATTATTAAGAAGAAAAATTTCTATTAAAAAAAATAAGGTCAGTCTAACCCTAGCACAAATTGTGCAAGCAAAGCTATACAGACAAAATCTCACAAAGCAGCACATACATACACACTCACAAAAAGGAAAAAGGGGAAAATAATAGTATATCTTTCTCCCAAAGTCCACCTCTTCAACTTGGGATATTTTGCTGTCTATTCAGGTTTTCCACAGATGCAGGGCACTTCAAGTTGATTGTGGAGCTTTAATCTGCTGCTTCTGAGGCTGCTGGGAGAGATCTCCCCCTCTCCTCTTTGTTTGCACAGCTCCTAGGGTTCAGCTTTGGACTTTGCCCCGCCTCTGCATGTAGGTCATCCGAGGGCGTCTGCCCTTCGCTCAGACAGGACGGGGTTAAAGGAGCAGTTGATTCGGGGGCTCTGGCACAGGCTAGGGTTGGGAGGGGTATGGAGACGGGGCAAACCCATGGCGGCAGAGGCCAGAGTGACACTGCAGTGGTCCATGGTACGCCGCACGTTCTCCCAGTTAAGCTGTCCCTGGATCCCAGGACCCCGGAAGTGATGGGCTACACGGGCTCCTGGCAGGGGCGGTGTGGAGAGTGACCTGTGCTCGCACACAGGCCTCTTGGTTGAGGCAGCAGCAACCATAGCATCCCACACCCGTCTCTGGTGTCTGTGCGGACAGCCGGGTCTTGCACCCGTTTCTGAAGCTCCATTATGAGGTGCCCTTAATCCCATCTCCTCACACCCCAGCAAGCAAAGAGGCAAGAAAAAGTCTTCTGTCTCTTCGGCAGCTCCACACCCGTTTCTGGAGCTCCTTTATGCAGTGCGCTTAATCCCCTCTCCTCTCCCACCAGGAGACAAAGAGACAAGAAAAAGTCTCTTGTCTCTTTGGTAGCTCCACACCCGTTTCTGGAGCTCCTTTAAGTGGTGCGCTTAAACCCCTCTCCTCACGCACCAGGAAGCAAGAAGGGAAGAAAAGGTCTCTTGCCTCTTCGGCAGCTCCAGACTTCAACAGGACTCCCTCCCGGCTAGCTGTGGTGCACTAAGCCCTTCAGGCTGTTTTCACTCTGCCAACTCCAGACCTTTTCCTGGGATCCGACTGAAGCCCGAGGCTCAGCTCCCAGACCCCCCCCGCCCCGGCGGGTGAGCCGACAAGTCTCTCGGGCTGGTGAGTGCCATTCGGCACTGATCCTCTGTGCGGGAATCTCTCCACTTTGCCCTCCACACCCTGTTGCTGAGCTCTCCTCCATGGCTCCGGAGCTTCCCACTCCGCCACCTGTTGGTCTCCACTCGCGAAGGGGCTTCTAATGTGTGGGAATCTTTCTTCCTTCATGGCTCCCTTCCACTGGTGTAGGTCCCGTCCTTATTCTTTGTCTCTGTTTATTCTTATTTCTTTTGCCTTACCCAGGTACGTGGGGGAGTTTCTTGGCTTTGGGGAGGTGTGAGGTGTTCTGCCTGCATTCGGTGGGTGTTGTATAGGAGAAGTTCCACGTGTAGATGTATTTCTGATGTATCTGTGAGGAGGAAGGAGATCTCCACGTCTTACTCTTCTACCATCTTCTTGCCTCTTCCTGCTTCACTTTTTTATAAAGCAAAAACTAACACACCATTGTAAAGCAATTATACTCCAATAAAGATGTTAAAAAAAAGAGAAGAGAGCAAAAGAGGAAGTGAGGAAAAAGGACCTATAGAAACAAACCCAAAACATCTAAGAAAATGGCAATACACACATACATATTGATAATAACCTTAAATGTACATGGATTAAATGCTCTAACCAAAATACATAGACTGGCTGAATGGATAAAAAAGCAACAACCTTATATACGCTATCTACTAGAGAACCACTTCAGACCTAGGGACACATACATCCAAAAAGTGAGGGGATGGAAAGAGATACTCTATGCAAACAGAAGTCAAAAGAAAGCTGGAATAGTAATACTCATATCAGACAAAAAATACTTTAAAATAAAGACTGTTACGAGAGAGAAGGAAAGACACTACATAATGATCAAGGGTTTATCCAAGTAGAATATATAACAACTGTAAAAATATATATGCCCAACATAGGATCGCCTGAATATATAAGGCAAATGCTAAGTACCATAAAAGGGGAAATTGACATTAACTCAATAATAGTAGGGGACATTAACTCCCTAATTACAACAATGGAAAGATCATCCGAAAAGAAAATTAATGAGGAAACCAAATTCTTAAATGACACTTTCCCAGGTTGACTTAAATGATATCTACAGCACATTTCATCCAAAAGCCGCAGAATAGACTTTCTTCTCAATCACACATGGAACTTTCTCCAGGATAGACCATATGTTGGGTCACCAATCAAGCCTTGGTAATCTTAAGAAAATTGAAATCATATCAAGCATCTTTTCTGATGACAACACTATGAGATTAGAAATCAATTACAGGAAAAAAATGAGAAAAACACAAACACATGGAGGCTAAACAATATGTTACTAAACAACCAATGGATAACTGAAGAAATCAAAGAGGAAATTTAAAAAAATACTTAGAGACAAATGAAAATGAAAGCACAAAGACCCAAAACCTATGGCATTTCTTGATGATGACAATTTTAACTAGTATGAAATGATATCTCATTGTAGTCTTGATCTGAATTTTTCTAAATATTAGTCATGTTGAGCAGCTTTTCATATGCCTCTTGGCCATCTGTATATCTTTTTTGGAGAAATGTCTATTTAGGTGTTCTGCCCACTTTTTGATTGGGTTCTTTGTTTTTTGGATATTAAGCTGCATGAGCTGTTTGTATATTTTGGAGATTAATCCCTTGTTGGTCTCATTGTTTGCAAGTATTTTCTCCCATTCTGTGGGTTGTGTTTTCATTTTGTTTATGGTTTCCTTTGCTGTGCAAAAGCTTTTGAGTTTAATTAGGTCCCATTTGTTTATTTTTGTTTTTTATTTCAATTAGTCTAGGAGACAGATCATAAAAGATATTGCTGGGATTTATGTCAAAAAGTGTTCTGTCTATGTTTTCCTCTAAGAGTTTTATAGTATCTGGTCTTACATTTAGATCTTTAATCTATTTTGAGTATGGTGTTAAAGAATGTTCTAACTTCTTTTTTTTTTTTACAAGCAGCTGTCCAGTTTTCCCCTCACCATTTGTTGAAGAGAATTTCATTTTTCCATTGTACTGTCTTAGCTCCTTTGTCATAGATTAATATAAAATAAATGCATGAGTTTTATACAAAGCAATGGACCTAAGAAAAGCAGCAATGTTGTGTTATGTGTGTGTGTATATATATATATATATATATATATATATATATATATATATATATATATGACTTTTGTATCCAAAGCAATATTGAGAAAGAAAAAAGGGAGATAGAGGAATCAGGTTCCTTGACTTCAGACTATACTACAATGCTACAGTAATGAAGACAGTATGGTACTGGCACAGAAACAGAAATATTGATCAGTGGAACAGGATAGAAAGCTCAGAGATAAACCCATGCACCTATGATCACCTAATATATGACAAAGGAGGCAAGAATATACAATGGAGAAAAGACAGTCTCTTAATAAGTGGTACTGGGAAAACTGGACACCTACATGTAAAAGAAAGAAATTAGAACACACCCCAACACCATACACAAAAATAAATTCAAAATGGATTAAAAACCTAAATGTAAAGAAGAAATCATAAAAATCAGAGCAGAAATAAATGAAGTAGATATGAAGAAAATAATAGAAAAAAATCAAGAGAACTAAAACCTAGTTCTTTAAAAAGATAAACAAAACTGATAAACATTTAGCGTGACTCATAAAGAAAAGAAGGCAAAGGACTCAAACCAATAAAATTAGAAATGTAAAAGAAGAAGTTACAATGATCAACAGAGAAATACAAAAGATCATAAGAGACATCTACAAGAAGCTATATATATATGCCAATGAAATGGAGAATCTAGAAGAAATGGACAAATTGTTAGAAAGGTACAATCTCCCAAGACTGAACCAGGAAGAAATAGAAAATATGAACAGACCAATCACAGGTAGTTAAGTTGAAATTGTGATTTAGAACCTCCCAACAAACAAAAGTCAGGACCAGATGGCTTCACAGGTGAATTCTTTCAAAAATTTGGAGGAGAGTTAGCACCTAACCTAAAATTATTTCAAAAAATTGCAGAGGAAGGAACACTCCCAAACTCATTCTATTTGGCCATCTCACCCTGATACAAAAACCAGACAAATTATCACAAAATTGAAAATTATAGGTCAATATCCCTGATGAACATAGACACAAAAATCTTCAAGAAAATACTAGCAAACTGAATCCAGCAATATATTAAAAGGATCATACACCAAGATCAAGTGGGATTTATTACAAGGATGCAAGGATATTTCAGTATCCAGAAATCAATCAGTGTGATACACCATATTAACCAATTTAAGAATAAAAAAACATATGATCATCTCAATAGATGCAGACAAATTTTTTGATGAAATTCATCACTGATTTATGATAAAAACTCTCCAGAATGTGGGCATAGAAGAAAAATACCACAACATAATAAAGGCCATACATGAAAGATGCACAACTAATATCATACTCAACTGTGAAAAGCTGAAAGCATTTCCTCTAAGATCAGGAACAAGACAAGGATGTCCACTATCAAAACTTTTATTCAATAAAATTGAATAAAAGCCATGACCATCAGAGAAGAAAAGGAATAAAAAGAATCCAAATTGGAAAAATTGTCACTGTTTGCAGACAACATGATACTCTATGTAGAAAATCCTGAAGATGCTACCAGAAAATTACTAGAGCTCATCAACAAATTTGGTAAAGTTGCAGGATACAAAATTAACACACAGAAATCTGTTGCATTTCTATACACTAACAACAAAAGATCAGAAAGAGAAATTAAGGAAACAATCCATTTACTATTGCATGAAAAAGACTAAAATACCTGTGAATAAACCTATTTAAGGGGGCAAAATACCTATATTAAGAAAAATATGACATTGATATAAGAAATCAGAAAGAGGATCACACAAATAGTTCAAAAGATATACCATGTTCTTGGATTGGAAGAATCAATCTTGTCCAAGTGATTACACTACCCAAGGTAATCTACAGATTCAACAAAATTCCTATCAAATTACCAATGGCATCTTTTGCAGATATGGAACAAAAAAAATCTTAAAATTTTTAGGAAACACTAAAACCTGGAATAGCCAAAACTTCCTGAGAATGCAAAAGGGAGCTGGAGGAATCAGGCTTCCTGACTTCAGATTGTACTACAAAGCTACAGTAATCAAGGCAGTATAGTACTGGCAAAAAAACAGACATACAGATCAAAGGGAAAGGATAGAAGCCCAGAAACAAACCCGTGCACCTATGGTTAAATAATCTATGACAAAGGAGGCAAAAATATACCTCCTTGGAGAAAAGATAGTCTCTTCAATAAGTGGTGCTGGGGAAAGTGGACAGCTATGTGTAAAGGAATGCAATTAGAACATTCTCTAATAACTTACAAAAAATAAACTCAAAATGTATTAAAGACCTAAATGTAAGACCAGATACTCTAATACTCTTAGAGGAAAACGTAGACAGAACACACTTTGACATAAATCGCAGCAATATCTCTTTGAATCCACATTCTAGAATAATGAAAATAAAACCAAAAATAATCAAAAAGGTTTTAATTAAATGTAAAAGCTTTTGTGCAGCAAACAAGACCTTAATAAAACTGAAAAGACAACCCACAGAATGAGAGAGAATATTTACACAAGTGGTAACTGATAAGGGATTAATTTCCAAAATATACAAACAGCTCATGCAGCTGAATATCATAAAAGCAAACAACCCAATCAACAAATTGTCAGAAGATCTAAATAGACTTTTCTCCAAAGAAGACACACAGATGACCCAAAAGCACATGAAAAATGTCAATATCACTAAATATTAGAGAAATGCAAATCAAAACTACAATGAGGTATCACCTCACCTCACACCTGTCCAGCTGGCCATCATTAAAAACCTACAAACAATAAATGCTGGAGAGGGTGTGGAGAAAAAGGAATCCTCCTACACTGTTGGTGCATATGTAAATTGGTTCAGCCACTATGGAGCACAGTATGGAGGTTCCTTAAAAAAACTAAAAATACAGCTACCATATGATCCTGCAATCCCACTCTTGGGTATATATTTGGAGAAAACGATATTTCTAAATGATACATTCTCCCCAATATTCATTGCAAAACTATTTGCAATAGAAAAGACTTTGAAGCAATCTAAATGTCTATCAACAGATTAATGGACAAAGAAATGTGGTACATATATACAATGGAATACTACTCAGCCATAAAACAAAATGAAATAATGACATTTGCAGCACCATGGATGAATCAAGAGATTATCATACTAAGTGAAGTAGCTCAGACAGAGAAAGACAAATATCATATGATATTACTTATTTTTGAAATATAAAAAAATGATACAAATAAATTTATTTACAAAACAGAAGCAGATTCACAGACTTAGAAAACAAACTTACAGTTTCCCAAGGGGAAATTTGGGCAGGAGGGATAAATTAGGAGTTTGGGTTTAACATATACACAGTACTATATATAAAATAGGTAATCAACAAAGACCTACTATATAGGTGTATAGGTATAGCATGTGAACTCTACTCAATACTCTATAATAACCTATATGGAAAAATAATCTGAAAAAGAACATAATATACATATGTATGTATATATATACATATATATACACATATATATGTATATATACATATATATACACATATATATGTATATATACACATACATATGTATATATATGTATACATATATGCATATATATAAATCACTTTGCCATACACCTGAAACTAACACAATATTGTAAATCAACTATACTCCAATATAAAATAAAAATTAAAAATAAGTGATTTAGTATACAAATGGACAAGTGCCAGATCATATTGAAAATAGAGCTCTTACCCAGAATCTGCAAGGATAATTCGATAAGAACAACCCACCCTATTTTTATCAACCACTCTAGGAATTCAAGACACTATCTTTAGCAACCATTCCAGGAAGTCAAACAAAAACCTCTGTTGCAATCAGACCAAAATCTCCAGGACTTACTTGATTAATAACTAACAGCTTTCCTAATATTTGTCCTCATTTCCAATCAAAAAACTCCTCTAAACAGTCACATAGAATGCCCTGCTTTCTCTTAGCCCCACCTAAAATGTTCTCATGCCAACAGAATCCAATTAGGGCATAACTGGAGCTTTCTTTTTTTTTTTCTTTTTTTACCACTATAGTACTATAGTGCTTTCACATTCTTCTGCCTGCTTTTGTGTCTATGCTAAATGTAAGTTATGGTATCTAACTCCCTTACTATAGCAAGATTTTGATATGAAGCATATCAATTGGGTGGTCCTCATTTATTTCCACATGTATTATTATTATTTATTATTTATTAATTTATTTATTTATTATTTATTCCTCATTTATTTCCACAGAAACAACCAATGATTCCTTGGTGAAATTATGAAATTTGCCCAAGCATCATTAAGAGTGGTAAATGGAGTTTTATCAGTTCTTGATTAAAAGTAGTGATTTAGGAATTTTAAAAGTTCTTCTTTTGTATCCTGTTGAGTGGAGACTCCTCAGCGAAACAAGCTATATTAGCTAGTAATGTTTTCTAGCAGAAAATATTTTTCTGCCATATATCAGAAAAAACAGCTTGTTTTAATATTTATTAGAAGTATAGTACATTAAATAGTGTCCTATTAGTCTCTTAGGTGACCAGCAAAAGGTTATAGCATGCCATGATTTGAAAGTTTTGAGAAATTACAAGAGCCCTCTAAAAGGAAGTAGAAGAAAGGATAGCATGTCTCAAAGCTTCTGCCAAAGCTTTTGGCCTTTGCTAGATTGAAATATGGGAAGAGTTACTCTTCTCCTAATGTACATGAAAATCACATTATTTTTTGTTGGTTGTGAATTCTGTGTTGTGCTACAAGAGGGTATTTTTTCTTTACTTTGATTGAAACATGTCATATTTTCTATGGTTCCATGAGAACATATAGCTCTATTTTATATTCCTTCTAAATTCTTCACCATTAAATCTTATCCTAGAATTTCTGCTATGCCTGAAAACAAGTTTTTATTAAACACCCTTTATTGAGAAAGTCTATAGATGGGAAAGTACCTCTATATTAGTATAGTCAAAATAATTACTTCATTCAGAACACTGGAACTCTGTTTCTAAATTAAAACTACCTCTTTAAAATTATATGACCCTGGGCTTCCCTGGTGGCGCAGTGGTTGAGAGTCCGCCTGCCGACGCAGGAAACATGGGTTCGTGCCCCAGTCCGGGAAGATCCCACGTGCTGCGGAGCGGCTGGGCCCGTGAGCCATGGCCGCTGAGCCTGCGCGTCCACAGCCTGTGCTCCGCAACGAGAGAGGCCACAACAGTGAGAGGCCCGTGTACCGCCAAAAAACAAAAAAATAAAATAAAAATAAAAATAAAATTGTATGACCCCATTTGAAGACAAACTTGGACAGACCCCCATATTCACACTATTATTTTGGGGAAAAAAAGGTCAGATATTTTTAAACAACATATCTTAATAACCATAATGTCTTAAATAAAATCGTTTTTAATGATTGCACCTAATGTTAAGACACATGTAATTGGATATTTTTCAGTAAACTTCCCTCAATTAATTTTTATTGACCTATTTTTAAGAAACGGTAGAAGAGTCCCTTAAGAAGCTCTCCACTTTGAACCTGACTTTGATATATAATTGAAGGTGTTAGAAGAAAATGTATATTTGTTCTACAGGATGTTTATAGCCATCAGACCTAGACAGGAAATTAAGCAGTAAACTCACCAACAGGAAAAACAAATAAACTGGAGCTTTTTCCTATAATTTCTATTGTCATGTCTCTGTAACCACTATTTGAACATAGTTTACACCTGTTTGCAGTCTTCAGTGACAATTTCCATGTCCAAATCTCAGAAGACAAAATGTAAAACTGACATCTGGTCATCTCTTGAGTCAATGTATAAATGAGGAGTAATATTGGCTCAGAGAATTGGAAACAAATAAGAATTTACCCAAGTGGATCTGAGCTGTGTTCCCAGTTACCACAGCAGTTTTCTTACCCCTGCAATGAGAAAAACCCAAGCAGAGATGATCAGGAGTATACTTTGAAGTGGAATCCCATTTGTAAATCATTTCCCTAAAGTTTTAGTCCAATGTTTCCCAAAGCACTTATTTACTTTGATGTAGACAGAAAAAAAAAAAAAAAGAAATCAAGAAGTTTGGAGGTTTATTATTACTACAAATTCAGGAAAAGAATGCTTTTACACATTTTTCTACTTTAATTTTATCTGTGTTCTTATGCTTTTTTCTTGCTGCTTAATCATATTTTCTTATTAAGTCTACATATTCCTTAATAAAATATAATAATAGCTAACATATATTGACTGCTTTAATACTTTACATACTTTATTCATTTTCTCTAATCTAGGAGAAAAATAAATGGAAAGAAATGTTAATTAGTAGATTGAAGCAAACAGGAAGACTTGCAAACACTTGGTTTTGCAACTTGACAATATTTTTGAGTTTTCTGTCATTACATAATGAATTATGCAGAAAGCCGAATAGCATAGTGTTTTAAGAGCTCAAACTGGTAGAAGCTCATCTGGATTTAAAATCTGACGATACCATTTACCAAATGAGTCAACTCGGGTTACTTGTTAGCCTTATCTTTCTTTCTTTTTTATTTGTAAAATGGGGTGACGAAAATAATAGAAATATAGGGTTTTTGCAAAAATTAAATGAGTTGTCTGATTCCACTTAGAACTTTCTCTAACACATAGTGCTTGCTTAATTAAAATTAGCCCTTATAATGTTTTGGTTTAGTTTAATTTCTGTATGATTCAGTTAGGTGTGCATGATCCCCTAGCTACATAACACTCTGCAAGCTTCAGTAAAGTTGCATTACAGATGGATACTGCTAATTATGTGACACTCTAGATACCAGCAATAAAGATCATGGATAAATCAACAAAACTCCAATTCTGTTATTAAAAACATTCTGTCCTGATAATGTGTCCTCATTGTCTTTGTATTCAAAGGACAATACTTCAGTAAAATCTTGGTTATTGAAATTCTATGATAATTCTAAAACCCTGGAAAACATTAGATTCATTCTTTGTATCTGATTTCTAGTACTAAAGTTCATTTTTCTACAATGTCAAAAATATATTTTTAATAAAGAGAGGATTACATATACTGTCAGAGAAACATTTGACAATGTTTCTAGCTAAAAGTTGTACTCATTGTATGAATAACTCTTCATTTTTAAGTTGGTCTCAATTTCTGTTGGAACTTCTCTTTTTTTGTCCTAGAAGTCATAGATTTAAAAGATAACACACTCTTTCTATTAATGGTAGTAAAACATTATGTAAATCATGATATTATTTCTACCAACCAGCAGTATAAGACTTGGAAATAATAGAAATAGTAAATTCAGAAGAAAGAAAAGAAAATGTAAAAGGACAGTCATAAATTTACTAAATTTTATCCCTTGGCAATAAGTGAGAGTTATAGACTAATCCACATATAACTACTCTAAATAATTTCCTTCACTGTCTTCACTCTGATCTGTCATCAAGTTCCTAGAACCACACTCATTTAAACCCTGGTCACTGGCTAATGTTATACTTGCCATACAGAAATACTCATTGTTGTACATCACCCATAACTTCCATTTTATATTTGAAAATTATCTCATCAAATCCCCACTCTGAAGTACATGAAAATATGTTAAACATTATTAGTCATTGAGGAAACACAAAACTTTAATGAGACACCACTCTATACCTATTAGAATGTCAAAAACAAAACTGATAAAACCATAAACTGTTGAGGATGCTGAACAACAGGAAAACTCATTAATCGCTAGTAGTAATACCAAATGGTACAGCCGTGCAGGAGAAAATTTGGCAGTTTCTTATTTAATTAAGTGTATACTTGCCATGTTATCCAGTAACCCCATCCTTTCTATATACTCTACTGAAATGAAAACTTATGTTCACGCAAAAACCCACATATGAATGCCTACAGCAGCTCTTTTATGGTTGCCAAAAACTGTAAACAACCAAAATGTCATTCAGTGGGTGAATGGGTAAACTGGTACATCCATACAATAAAATACTATATAGCAATATGAAGTAATGAACAACAGATACATGAAACAAAGTGGATAAATCTCAAAGGCCATACGCTGAGTGAAAGAAGCCAGTCCCAAAAGGTTGCATATTGTATGATTCTATTAAATGACATTCTCAAAACAACAAAATTATGGTGATGGAGAGCAGATTAGTGGTTACCAGGGATTAGTAATACAAAGGATGGTGTCATTATAAAAGGATAGGATGAGATAGTTTTTTGGGTGATGGAACTGTCTACACTGATTATGGTGGTGGTATACAAATCTATGTATTTGTTAAAATTCATAGGACTGTACACCATCAGAAAAAAATTTACTATATAATAATTTAAAAAATAAAATAATAAAAAGTATCCCACTATGTAGTGACTTTCATTCTCATTGTACCAGGAAAAAATTCTTCTAGAACCTTTTGTTTCTCATAACTAAATCTATATTTAGCTATGGATAATTATTTGGTATACTTTTCGATCTCTCAAATTTCATCTTAATTTAAAAAATAAGTCCCTCACACAAAAGAATACATTCATAAAGACAATATTTAAGTGAGATAGTGCTTCTCCCATAGAAGAAACCAACTGACCTTGAAGATTTCACAAATAACTCATGCTAGAGTAGGTTGAAGCCCAAAAAGTCTTCGCACTTTCTGCTTGCTCTTTGATAATCCTTTCTCTTGATTGTCATTGATTGGCCAGTTTCTAAAGATACTCATCACTCAATGAAGCATTTCATATATCCTAGGCTACCATGGCACCTGCAACTATAAAATGAATAGTTTTCCAGTGGTCCCATTTCTTCCAGTGAAAAAAGTGTGGGTCATAATTGAACTGTTTACTCATCTTCCTTAAGACATACAAGGACTGATCCTATCATGTCACATATCCTTTTTGTCTCAGTCACAATCAGAACCACATACTTGCTGTACTGCTCCCAAACTATGCCCATAATGCTCTCTCTGTGTATCCCCTAAATTGACTCAAACTCACATCCTTCTGGGCTTTTATACTATGCCCTCTGAAACACTTTTTGATCAACATCTCCCTTATTAACCTAAAATCTCATCTTTAAATGTTCTTCTTCCTTTTCCGATCTAGTTGAGTACTCTTACTTGAAGAAACTCCTCTCTCCCTCAGCAGACTTCTCAAGTGGGGGCTTTTTCTCCTTTCTCTCTCTACTTTGTTTAGGGCCTGAAGGTAGGGTCAATTTACTCCTTATTACTAAATTCTGACCAGCTGATTTTTGCTGAAGAAAAATCACTCTGATGCTGACAAGTTTCACTTCACATTCATTAATAAAATTATCAAATGTGTTTATTCTTAGTCTGAAAGATGATGACTCCTTATTTTCTCTTTTCTACTCAAACTTTAGTTTATGATTTCACCTCATTATTCATTGAGAAAAAATTGAAGTAATCAGATGTGCACTGATATATCTCACCATTGTATCCACCAATGTACTATATTTCTTTACAATTACAACTGACCCGTAAACAACATGAGTTTGAACTGAGTGGGTCCACTTATACACATATTTTTAACAATGAATACATACTATAATATTACATACTCCATGGTTGATTGAATCTTTGGATGCAGAACTCTGGATATGTAGGTCCGACTTTCAAGCTATACACAGATTTTTGACTGTATGGGGGTCGGCATACCTAATCCCTGCATCGTTCAAGTGTCAACTTTACTAAACCTTCCCTCTTGTTAAAATGAAATATATAGTTTTGCTCCTATCTAAGGGCACTCCATTTCCTTATCCTTAGGCTAGAATGACCATTCAAACTTGTTTTATTAGGAAACAATTACACTTCCTCTGTCTATTTATTAATAGCTCATTTTATCTTCATATTTCATTTATAAGGATGCTGTGATTATGTTGGGCTCATTCAGGTACTCTAGAATAATATTCCCATTTCAAGATCCTTAACTTAATTGCATCTGCAAAGACCCTTTGCCATTTAAAGAACTACATGCACAGGTTTGGGGGTTAAGATATGGACATCTTTGGGGGAATATTATTTTGTTTACCCCCATCCTTAAGAGTTTTTCAAGGTTCAGTGCATAAAAAAAGGCAGGAGGATTATACGGTTGTCTCAAGGGAGATTTACATAGATGTGTTGGGAAGAACTACTTTAGAAAGGACACACCTTCCCCTAAATCTAGAATGATAGAACAATAGATATGGAGATAGGTATATTCTGAAGAGAAGAACTCTTGCTGAATAATTCTGAGCTTTATAAAGTTTTGATATCACATATTGTGAGTGAGTTTATTTTTGTATATATGGTGTGTGTAACTAAAGAAACATTCTTCTTAGTGGAGAACTAATTGATTAGGGGATGAGAAATGGTTTGGGAAAGCTAACAAATTAAGTCAATGGAGAAAACATAGTTGGGATTCTAAGTTAGAACATGAAATTTAGTGTTACAAATCTGCTCAGGTATAAGGTTTTCTGTAGCAGAGTTACGCATCATTGAGCAAAAATAGATGGTGATAGTTTATCAGGAATGGAGTTTGATGAAGAGGCTTAGTGTCTACAGCAGAAGAAGATGGAGGGAGATTGTTACGGGCATGTAGGAGAGTAGAGAAAGCACTATTTAAATATCTGATCATGTAACAAATGAAAAGAGAGTGGGATCATACCCTGAAGGTATCATTCAGTGCTTAATGTTGATGTTACAGATATAAACTGTACCATAAGGGGATATAACCTTAGTGTATAAATACAGGATTGAGATATGGGAACATGAAACTAGGAATTCACAAACACATATTTACAGAATAATGATACATTTTTAAAATTACCTTTAAAATATTTAACTGTTCCAGAATTTATATTGGAAAAATATTCAAATACAAATTTATTTTGACTGATTTTCCACCTGGTCATCATAGTATTTGAACTAGATATATGTGCATATAACCTTAAAGGATAAGGAGAGTTTAACATAATTCTGTGTTAAGTAGGCCACAAACTCCTCTCCTTCTATAAGTGTTTACATATACTTTAAAAACTCTTTGGTAAACTGAAAATTCTATGTAACTATAAAAGATCAGATTACACGATTAAAAATGATGGCTTGGGCTTCCCTAGTGGTGCAGTGGTTGAGAATCTGCCTGCCGATGCAGGGAACACGGGTTCGTGCCCCGGTCCAGGAAGATCCCACATGCCGTGGAGCGGCTGGGTCCATGAGCCATGACCACTGAGCCTGTGCGTCTGGAGCCTGTACTCTGCAATGAGAGAGGCCAAAACAGTGAGAGGCCCGTATACCAAAAAAAAATATGGCTTAGCATTTTACAATAATACATTGATCTACCTGTGTGAATGAAATTATCTTCTTAAAAACCTTAGAGATATAAAAATGGAGTTAGTCTTTTGAATGAATATTCTCCTAAAGTGGAACCTAAATTTTCAAAATAAGAAAATTATCATCTGTACATAATGAATGATGATTGAAGATACCAGCTTACACACAATATGTAAAATGTATAGATTGGCTAATTTAAAAAAAAACTACATTTAGGCTATGTTGAAATGATATAAAATGCACTTAATTTAGGTAGTCTATTATTGGAGAAAAGGTTTGTCAAATATATTATTAGTTGGTAATGTAAAGTTGAACAAGAACTAGATGGACATAAATGTTTTACATTTTTTAATCGATTGCATTGATTTTGTGAAGATATTCCTTAGAGTATCAGTTAGAATCATGTTTGTTTCTAAACAACTATTGTCATTCTTAATGAGTAAAGCAATCATTCATTCATTCATTTACTCAACAAAGACCTTGGGGTCAGACCAACCTGCATTCTAGTCTCAGTTTTTCCAGTTATTGGAGCCATGACACTTAGGCACACAATGAAAGCTCTTTGAACCTCAGTTTTTCTGTAAGGCATCAAGAGCAAAGAGAAGAAAAATGCTTCCCGCACAAGACTGAAGTAAGAATTTGATGAATCCTAAGTTCAGAGAATGCAGAATACGTATTATCAGGAATCTTAGGAGTCCAATCACAATTCTAAAAAACATGTAGCACCATGTGAATGTGGCAGGTTTTCCCACCAATCTAAGACTCAATTTGTTCAACCGTAAAATGAAGATAATAATGGCCCCCATTTTAGCATTTTCACAACATTAAATGAAATTACATATTACTTTTTTTAAGTCTAAAGTTTATATAAATTTGGTGATGTGCACAGTTACCAGGACATGTTGTCATGATTTTGAATGGCTATGAGTTATGAAATATGTAAGTGATGATATTTTTAAAAATATTTTAAACAATTGGTTGAATTTTCTTACTTGATATTTCCTCACTTATATCAATCCAGTGGAAATTGTAAATTAGCAAAACAACTCTAACTCAGCTTTGACTTTATGGGGGACTTGAAATTGCTCTGTATTTGAGAAAAAATTTACACAATTATTAATTATTAGCATGAGGGTGGGGTGGGTAAAGACTTCGCTGAATAATAAAATAATTTTTGTCTGTCAAGTGTTTACAGTAAGTGGAGGTGTATGCTGTGCAAGGTTTCATTCTATATGAAATAAGGCATTAAAAAAGAAATCAGGGTTTCCTTGGTGGCGCAGTGGTTGAGAGTCCACTTGCCAAAGCAATTCAGGGGACACGGGTTTGTGTCCCCATCTGGGAAGATCCCACATGCCGTGAAGCGGTTAGGCCCATGAGCCATGGCTGCTGAGCCTGTGCTCCACAATGGGAGAAGGCACAACAGTGAGAGGCCCGTGTACCGAAAAAAAAAAAAAAAAAAAGAAAAGAAAAAGAAAAAAAGTAATTGTTCATCCTAAGTTTATTGGCTGGGCCATTGGATAGTTTTGAAAATTTTTGATCAAAACTTATTAAAACTAAAGCCAATGATGCCTATATTATGGAACAACTTTCCTGAGATGAGTAGGGAGCTATTTAGATGTAGAGCTCATTAACTGTATTTCTGATCTATTTGAGTACTGAAAGGAAATATGTATGATTTGTCCATTATGATGTCCCTTTGCTACATAGCTCATGAGCTGTCCACCCACTTACTGAAAGAATACAGTTAACACAGAAGGAGATGTTTCATTTTAGATGCAAAGGAAGCATGTCATGTTTGAAAGATAATGGGACCTAATGAAACTTAAGAGCTTTTGCACAGTAAAGGATACCATAAACAAGACCAAAAGACAACCCTCAGGATGGGAGAAAATATTTGCAAATGAAGCAAATGACAAAGGATTAATATCCAAAATTTATAAGCAACTCATGCAGCTCAATAACAAAACAACAAACAACCCAATCCAAAAATGGGCAGAAGAACTAAATAGACATTTCTCCAAAGCAGATATACAGACTGCCAACAAACACATGAAAGAATGTTCAATATCATTAATCATTAGTGAAATGCAAATCAAAACTACAATGAGATATCATGTCGCACTGGTCAGAATGGCCATCATCAAAAACACTAGAAACAATAAATGCTGGAGAGGCTGTGGAGAAAAGGGAACACTCTTGCAGTGCTGGTGGGAATGTAAATTGATACAGCCACTATGGAGAACAATATGGAGGTTCCTTAAAAAACTACAAATAGAACTAGCATATGACCCTGCAATCCCACTACTGGGCATATACCCTGAGAAAACCGTAATTCAAAAAGAGTCCTGGGGGCTTCCCTGGTGGCGCAGTGGTTGAGAGTCCGCATGCCGATGCAGGGGACACGGGTTCATGCCCCGGTCTGGAAGGATCCCACATGCCGCGGAGTGGCTGGGCCCGTGAGCCATGGCCGCTGAGCCTGCACGTCCGGAGCCTGTGCTCTGCAACGGGAGAGGCCACAACAGTTGAGAAGCCCACGTACCAAAAAAAAAAAAAAGAGTCCTGTACCAAAATATTCATTGCAGCTCTATTTACGATAGCCAGGACATGGGAGCAACCTAAGTGTCCATCAACAGATGAATGGATAAAGAAGATGTGGCACATATATACAATGGAATATTACTCAGCCATAAAAAGAAATGAAACAGTTATTTGTAATGAGGTGTATAGAACTGGAGTCTGTCATACAGAGTGAAGTAAGTCAGAAGGAGAAAAACAAATACTGTATGCTAACACATATATATGGAATCAAAGAAAAAAAATGTCATGAAGAGATTAGTGATAGGACAGGAATAAAACACAGACCTACTAGAGCATGGAATTGAGGATATGGGGAGGGGAAGGGTAAGATGTGACGAAGTGAGAGAGTGGCAGGAACATATATACACTACCAAATGTAAAATAGATAGCTAGTGGGAAGCAGCCGCATAGCACAGGGAGATCACCTCTGTGCTTTGTGACCACGTAGAGCGGCGGGATAGGGAGGGTGGGAGGGAGGGAGATGCAAGAGGGAAGAGATATGGGAACATATGTATAGGTATAACTGATTCACTTTGTTGTAAAGCAGAAACTAACACACCATTGTAAAACAGTTACACCTCAATAAAGATGTTAAAAAAAAAAAGGAAAGATAACTTCTTTTAATGTACATATGATGGAATATAATTCCCAAGAGAAAATTTGTTAGATTTTAAAAAAGGAAGAGCAAAGATTTTACCAGGAAAAAATATCTGGGTCATTGGTAACCTCACTAACTGCATATTTTAAGAGAAATCCATGGACTGAAAGATTACAATTTTAGTGTCTAATCATAAGAACCAGTTTAGAGTCTTTCCTTTTAGAAGCAGGATAATTAATAGTGTGTATCTGTGATCCATTCCATTTCTTTGGGTGTTGTCAATAGAGAAAAATACAAGATTGTTCCAGCAATTGTTGTTTACATGCCATAACAAAATTTTAATATATTTGCAATACAAAAATGCTTTATATAAGCCTTGTATGTGAGGAGTAAATTTTGTTTTGCTTTTTAATGAAAACACTAAATTCAGAAAAACAAAATCCAAGAGCCCAGCTCTCAAGAATTAATAAATTAATTTAATAAAACTCACTGAAATGTAATAAAAATTACTATAACTAAAACATAAGCTGGTTAAGTGACTTATCTTTGACTACAAGCTCTACTGGGAATAAATAGATTGCAGTTTAAGTTGTGCATTATTTTGTTTCATGCACTTATATATAAGAATTGCCTCTACAACTGGTATGTGGCCATTACCAAGAAGATCAAAAGATAATTTGAGTCCCCAAAATTCTATTAATAGTAATCATATTGAGATTGAGATTATTTTTTCCATGTAATGTACATAAGCTTAAATCATGATTAAGCTATATTCTGACCACATATATTCATTTATTTACCCACAATACCACATTCTAATCATCAAATAAAATCATGTATTTATTTATGAATTACCATGAGTGATAATCATCCCCAGTTATGATAACTGCTGTACAAAAATAACTCAAATTTTAAACTGATATAAATGCAAATCAAAATGAGTAGCAAGAGAGAAGATTAAGACAATGTTTTGCTCCATGACTTGAGTCAAAGGTCATTTTGTTAATCTGGTAAATTCCAAATTGAATTACACTGGGATCATTAACAATACGTTAAGTTGTGCAAATGTGTTCTATAGGACGTCAGTATGATCAAAGCTACTTCCAAATTCTTATGCAACTCCTACCTAAGTATCTCATATTTTTCTATACATAAGGCAATTCCATTCTACAGAAATTAAGTAACTGTGGTAACTCATCATTAAATAAAATTCCATGAAGCTACACATTATTATTAAAATTACTTATCAAGCTTTTGGCTTCTGGGATGGAATATAGAGATCCAGAGAAGGTATGGCTTCATCCTTTATAATAAAAACTAGTCAGAATAGCTTCAAATTCAAGCTTTTTGAAAAACACACTATCTATTTGCGGTTACAGATTAGACAATTGGGCTTACATCTAATAAAAGATACTACCTGCTGGAAAAGTGAAGAGGCAAACATATGTGCCCCTTGCGTAGATAGAGTAGGACACTTGTAAGAAGACTTCAGGTAGAATAGCTGGTGTAGTACCATGTATGATGCTCCCCCAAAGATATCTCTACTTGCTAGCCATTGGAATATATGAATGTTACATTATTTAGGAAAAGGGTCTTTGCAAATCTGATTAAATTAAGGACCATGAGATGAGATCAACTTGGATTTTAAGGGTAGGTCATAAAATCTATGACAAGAATCATTATAAGAGACACCCAGAGAAAGAAAAAAAAAGTGACACACAGAGAGACACACCAGAAAAATATGAGAAAGCCATGTGAGGATGGAAATAGAAATTGGAGTTACACAGCCACAAGCTGAGGAATGCCTGGAGCCATCAGAAGCTGGAAGAGGCAATGAAATATTCTCTAAGGACTTTGGAGGGACATACCCTGCCAATACCTTGATTTCAGACTTATGTCTTCCATAAATTTTGGAGAAAATATCTCTGTTATTTTAAGCCACCCAGTTTGTGGTAATTTATTACAGTAGACCTAGGAAATTAACAGAGATTTTGATACTTGGAAAAGAGTTGCTGCTGTAACAAATACCTAAAAACATTGAAGTGTCTTGGGAATTGGATAATGGGTAGATCTGGAAGAGTTTTCAGAAGTATGGTAGAAGAAGAATATATTGCCTTGAGGAAACTGTTGGTAAAAATACGGATATTAAAAGCACTGCTGGTGAGGGCTCATAAGAAAACAGGAGCCTAGTAGAGAAAGTCATATCACAAAATCTAACAGAAATATGAACATTAAAAGTATTTCTGATGAGAGCTGGGAAGGACGTAAATGTTACTGGAAAGTGCAGGAAGGCAATTCTTGTTATAAAGTGGTAGAAAATTATTTGAACTGTTTTCTGCTCTTCAGTGGAAGATAGAACTTGTAAACAATAAATATGAATATTCAGCTGAAGAGATTTTCCAAGCTTAGATTTGAAGGTGCAGCCTGGTTTCTTCTTGATGCTTCTAGTAAAATGTGGGAGAAAGAGATAAATTGAGGAAAGAACTGTTAAGTTACAAGGAACCAAAATTAATGAAATGGAAGACTTTTAGTCTATCCAGATTGAAAAAGATGGCAAAATTAGGAAACTCACTGTTGTAAAATCATGTTTAGGAGAGAAGGCCAAGGGTGTTACAAGAAACCTTTTGCTGAATAGATTAAGTGTGTTAAACATGGATCCAATCAACCATCTTGGCAGAAGTCAGGAATAGATATGGAATTAACCTGGAAAGTTCTCTGAAAGACCTTCTCCTCTTATGGCAAGAACACCATGTCATCACCTGGAAGAACTATGAATGATTGTGAGAATACTATATAAGCAGAAACACTACCAACTTGAACTAAAAGGAACAGAGACAGGGCAAAATTGCATTCTTCATCTTTATAACAATGACATTTATGTGAAATGTCAATACAGACAAATCCATGGAACAGAAAGTAGATTAGTGATATTCTGGGGCTATGAAGGAGGGAGAGAGGATGGAGAGTGATTGTTAATGGGTATGGGTTTCTTTTGTAGTGATGAAAATATTCTAAAATTGATTGTGCACAACTCTCCAAATTTGCTAAAAACCACTTAATTTCACAGTTTATATGAGTGAATGGCTATATGGTATGTGAGTTAAATCTTAACCGAGCTGCCAAAACTTTTCAAAATTAAACTAAAAATCGCAGGTGAACAGTTTTTAGGTTAATAACAAAGATGATTTTTAAGCTCCTCATTTAACAAATGTGTATAAAAATAGTGTTTTTGTAAAAATTAATTGAAATAAAATGTACAAGTAGATTAAAAGGGATTCTAGTACAAAGTAAGAGTTTAATACATATGCACTACTATAGGGTCTATATTTTGCAAGTAAACCCACTAAATTCCCACTTGATAAATTTTCACTGTGTAAGACTTCTTGGGAGATGGGAACTTTAACTTACTTTCACAGAGCCTGAGACACACAAATCAAAACTATTATCAGTTACGATGAGGAAAACTAATATGTTGCTAAGATTACTACTGAAGACTTAACCTAACCAAATATAATATAATATAATATAATATAATATAATATAATATAATATAATATAATATAATATAATATAATATAATATATAAATATTCAGTATAGTTTTCACTATGTTCATGAAACACGTGTATTTAGTTCAAGGTAATGCACAAATATCACTACATTTAAGACACTAAACAGTTTAAGCCTGTTCATGTACATGATCATTCTGGGAAAGAAATATCAGGAGACTATATAATAAAGTATAAAAGTATTTGTTCCTTTGTATCAAACCTAAAACACTTCTGAAACACTTATTTAGCAATTCAATCTTATTATTGTGTATCCTCATGACTTGTTAGCAAAAGTCTGCTTCTCTGCCTCGTAACCAACATTTCTTTCTGGTTTCTGACAGAGGATTCTAGTCTTCTGTAAGGATTAAGGAAGTAGATTAAGGAAGGGAGCCACCTGGAATATTTCACCATAGAAAAATGAACACACTGAAATAATCAAACAATCTTTGCTACCTTTTCCTTTCCTTTCCTTTACTAATCAGTCTTCTCATATGCAAACCCTTTTGTTTGACTTGAAACTGTGTGATCTAAAACTTGTTCCTATTAGAGATTTTAGGACTTCATAATCAGAACAAGTACTTGTTTTCTCACACATTAAAAATGCATAGGTGATAGATATAATGAGAAAAAATAACAAGTTTTAGAATATGTTGAAGGGTAGTGTATTCTGGCAGCTATCCTCAAGGTTCTCACAAATTTTGCTGCCATTCAATACAGGTAATTGAACTGTGAAATGACCAATGTATGTAAGGGTAGATTATCTCACTAGTAGAAGTTCAGAAAGGTTCAAAACTCATGTCCATACCTTTAAGCTATTTAATTACTCACTGCCAAAGCATGCCTGTATTTCTGTACACACTATAAACTTCAATTTACTCTTTTATAAATTTCTTTCAATCATATATCACCTATATAAAAATGTTTAGAAGTGGTGAGAGGCCAAGTGTTCTTTCTTGTTCTAAGTCCCACAACTCTTGGGATTATAAAATTCAGATGCATTCACTTCCTATAGCAACCATCACTAATTTACTGAACACCATGTCTTAGGTTTTATGGTAGGTGCTTGTTGATGTAAAGATAAATATATGATCTCTGACTTGAAGGAATTCATTATCTGATGGAAGAAGAAAGAAGTATTTATGTCTATCTATTTGTGTTATTAAAATTGCATGCTATAAATACAATAACAGAAGTATATTCATGGTTCTGTGCATAAGAAGACCAAACATCAAAGACAGCTCTTCAGAGGAAGTGATGTCTTAGCTGAGTCTGGAAAGATACTAGAAGTTAGGTAAAATAAGTAAGTAGTATGTAGACAAGGAGGGAAAGTAATGGTGTAACCTGGAATTTATTCTTGTACAGCTCTCTGTTCTGTCCACACTCACTCCCTTGGATATCTCATTGAGTTCCATGGCTTTAAATGTAATAAATGGAACTATTATTTCCTGCTACTTAGTCCAGAAACTTTGAAACTATCCTTGGCTCCTATCTTGTCCTCCCATTCCTCATCCAATCTGTCTGCAAATCCTCTTAGCTATTATTAAAAAAAATAGTTTTAGAATCTAAACACTTTGCAGAGCCTTCACATCTAACATTATCACAAAAATCAATGTTTTATCTCTTACTTTTATTAATGCAATAACCTCTTAACTAGTTTCCTATCAGCTGTTAATTCCCCAAAAAGACTACAGAAAAACCTATTTATCAAACACAATATGTTTATTAGATTTATCACAATGAGAGAACACCACATTGACAGTTTTGAGAATGTGTCTCAGAATAGGGAAGTCTGGGATGATACTAATTCAGTTTCAGAGCCTAGGCTTAGTGACATTAAGGTAGGCCTTCCTAGGTGGAGAATTGATTGGTATTGGCCAAAGTTTATGACTTATAAGCATTTTATTAGTGGGGCCAGCAAAGAGAGGAACTTGCAGTGAATATTACTGAGTATGCTGTTACATAAGCTGCTTTCTTAGACCACAGATTGATCTCCAAGTAGTAAGTATTTCCTGGAGAAAGTAGCTAACACATTTAGCGCAATTCTGTATTGTTTAACAAGAAAAATCAATATAAACTTCCTCTCCGGATTTTTAAGCACAAGGATAAGAGAATACATTGGTATCAGTTTTCATCCCTTATTTCTACCCTTGTCCCACTTCAGTCATTTCTCATTAGAGAAAAAGGAGAAATTTTTTTTAGATCAAGTGACTTACATCAAGTCACTTCTGTATTCAAAACTACTGATTAAAGGGGGAAGGATCTAATAGATATATATATATATATATATATATATATATATATATATATATATATACATATATATATAAAACATCTTAATTAGAGTATAATTGCTTTACAATGGTGTGTAAATTTCTGCTGTATAACAAACTGAATCAGCTATACATAAACATATATCCCCATATCTGATCCCTCTTTCATCTCCCTCCCACTATCCCTAATCCATCCCTCTAGGTGGACACAAAGAATCGAGCTGATCTCCCTGTGCTATGTGGCTGCTTCCCACTAGCAATGTATTTTACACTGCGCAGTGTATATACGTACATACCACTCTCTCACTTCGTCCCAGCTTCCCCTTTACTTTCCCTGAGTCCTCAAGTCCATTCTCTACGTCTGAAACTTTATTCCTGTGCTTCCCCTAGGTTCTCCAGAACCTTTTTTCTTAGATTCCATATATATGTGTGTTAGCATATGGTATTCGTTTTTCTCTTTCAGAATTACTTCACTCTGTATGACAGTCTTTAGGTCAATCCACCTCACTACAAATAAATTAATTTCATTTCTTTTTAAGGCTGAGTAATATTCCATTGTATATATGTGTCATTTCTTCATTATCCAATCATCTGTCGATGGACACTTAGGTTGCTTCCATGTACTGGCTATTGTAAATAGAGTTGCACTGAATATTGTGGTACATGACTCTATTTGAATTATGGTTTTCTAAGGGTATATGCCAGGTAGTGGGGTTGCTGGGTCATATGGTAGCTCTATTTTTAGATTTTAAGGCAGCTCCATACTGTTCTCCATATTTGCTTTATCAATTTACCTTCCCAAAAGCATTGCAAGAGGGTTCCCTTTCCTCCACATGATCTCCAGCATTTATTGTTTGTAGATTATTTGATGATGGCCATTCTGACTGGTGTGAGGTGATACCTCACTGTAGTTTTGATTTGCATTTCTCTAATGATTAGTGATGTTGAGCATCCTTTCATGTGTGTGTTGGCAATCAGTATATCTTCTTTGGATAAATGTCTATTTAGGTATTCTGCCGATTTTTGGATTGGAATGTTTTATGATATTCAGCTTCATGTGCTGCTTGTATATGTTGGAGATTAAAACTTTCTCAGTTGCTTTATTTGCAAATATTTCCCCCCATTCTGAGGGGTTGCCTTTTCATCTTGTTTATGGTTGCCTTTGCTGTGCAAAAGCTTTTAAGTTTCATTAGGTCCCATTTGTTTATTTTTTCTTAATTTCCATTTCTCTAAGAGGTGGGTCAGAAAGGATCTTGCTGTGACATATGTCACAGAGTGTTCTTCCTATGCTTTCCTCTAAGAGTTTTATAGTGTCTGGGCCTACATTTAGGTCTTTAATCCATTTTGAGTTTATTCTTGTGCATGATGTTAGGCAATGTTCTAATTTCATTGTTTTACATGTAGCTGTCCATTTTTCCCAGCACCGTTTATTGAAGAGGTCTTTCCTCCATTTTATATTCTTGCCTCCTTTATCAAAGATAAGGTGACCATATGTGTCTGGATTTATCTCTGCATTTTCTCTCCTTTTCCAGTGATCTATATTTCTGTTATTGTGCCAGTACCATACTGTCTTGATTACTGCAGTTTGTAATATAATCTGAAGTCTGGGAGCCTGACTCCTCCAGCTCCGTTTTTCTTTCTTAAGATTGCTTTGGTGATTAGGGGTCTCATGTTTTTCTATACAAATTTTTGAACTTTTTGTTCTAATTCTGTGAAAAATGACATTGGTAGTTTGATAGAGATTGCATTGAATCTGTAGATAGCTTTGTGTAGTATAGTCATTTTTACAATGTTGACTCTTCTAATCCAAGAACATGGTATATCTTTCCATCTGTTTGTATGATCTTTAATATATTTCATCGGTCATCAGTGTCTTATACTTTTCTGTGTACAGGTATTTTGTCTGCTTAGGTAGGTTTATTCTTGGTACTTTTTGTTGCAATGGTAAATGGGAGTGTTTCCTTAATTTCTCTTTCAGATTTTTCACTATTAGTGTATAAGAATGCAAGAGATTTCTGAGCATTAATTTTATATCCTGCTACTTTACCAAATTCATTGATTAGCTCTAGTAATATTCTGGTAGCATCTTTGGGATTCTCTATGTATAGTATCATGTCATCTGCAGAGAGTGACAGTTTTATTTCTTCTTTTCAGATTTGGATTCCTTTTATTTCTTTTTCTCCTCTGATTGCTGTGGCTAAAACTTGCAAAGATATACTGAATAATAGTGATGAGAGTGGGCAACCTTGTTTTGTTCTTGATCTTAGTGGAAAAGTTTTCAGTGTTTCACACTTGAGAACAATGTTAGCTGTGGGTTTGTCATACATGGCCATTATTATGTTGAGGTAAGTTCCCTCTATGCCTACTTTCTGCAAGGTTTTTATCATAAATGGGTGTTGAATTTTTTTCAAAAGCTTTTTCTGCATCTATTGGGAGGATCATATGGTTTTTCCTCCTTCAATTTGTTAATGTGGTTTATCACATTGATTGATTTATGTGTATTGAAGAATCCTTGCATTCCCGAGATAAACCTCTCTTGATCCTGTTGTATGATCCTTTTAATGTGCTGTTGGATTCTGTTTTGTAGTACTTTGTTGAGGATTTTTACATTGATGTTGGTCAGTGATATTAGTCTGTAGTATTCTCTTTTTCAGACATCTTTGTCTGGTTTTGGTTTCAGGGTGATGGTGGCCTCATAGAATGAGTTTGGGAATGTTCATCTATCTGCTATATTTTGAAAGAGTTTGAGAAGGATAGGTGTTAGCTCTTCTCTAAATGTTTGACAGAATTTGCCTGTGAAGCCATCAGGTCCTGGGCTTTTGTTTGTTGGAAGTTTTTAATCACGGTTTCAATTTCAGTGTTTGTGATTGGTCTATTTATATTTTCTATTTCGTCCTGGTTCAATCTCGGGAGGTTGTGTTTTTCTAAGAATTTGTCCATTTCTTCCAGGTTGTCCATTTTATTGGCGTATAGTTGCTTGCAGTAATCTTTCATGATCTTTTGTTTTTCTACAGTGTCATTTGTTACTTCTCCTTTTTCATTTCTAGTTATATCGATTTGTGTCTTCTCCCTTTTTTTCTTGATTGTCTGTGTAAAGGTTGATCAATTTGCTTTATATTCTGAAAGAAACAGCTTTTAGTTTTATTTATCTTAGCTATTGTTTCCTTCATTTTTAAAAATTAATTTCTGATCTTAACCTTATGACTTCTTTCCTTTGCTAACTTTGGGGTTTTTTGGTTCTTCTTTCTCTATTTGCTTTAGGTGTGAGGTTAGGTTGTTTATTTGAGATGTTTCTTGTTTCTTCAGGTAGGATTGTTTTGCTATAAACTTCCCTCTTAGAACTGCCTCTGCTTCATCCCATAGGTTTTGGGTCAATGTGTTTTCATTGTCATTTTTTTCTAGGTTTTTAAAAATTTCCTCTTTGATTTCTTCAGTGATCTCTTGGTTATTTAGTAGTATATTGTTTAGCCTCCATGTGTTTGTATTTTGTACAGATATTTTCCTGTAATTGATATCTAGTCTCATAACATTGTGGTCAGAAAAGATACCTGATACAATTTCAATATTCTTAAATTTACCAAGGCTAAATTTGTGACCCAAATTATGATCTATCCTGGAGAATGTTCCATGACACTTGAGAAGAAAGTGTATTCCACTGTTTGGGGATGGAATGTCCTATAGACATCAAGTAAGTCAATCTTTTTTAATGTATCATTTAAAGCTTGTGTTTCCTTATTTATTTTTATTTTGGATGATCTGTTCATTGGTGAAAGGGTATGTTAAACTCCCGTAGTATGATTGTGTTCCTGTCAATTTCCCCTTTCATGGCTGTTAGCATTTGCCTTATGTATTGAGGTTCTCCTATGTTGGGTGCATAAATATTTACAATTGTTATATCTTCTTCCTGGATTGATCCCTTGATCATTATGTAGTGTCCTTCTTTTGTCTTCTGATAGTCTTTACTTTAAATCCTATTTTGTCTGATATGTGAATTTCTTCTCCAGCTTTCTTTTGCTTTCCATTTGCATGGAATATCTTTTTCTATCTCCCCACTTTCAGTCTGTATGTGTCCCCTGGTCTGAAGTTGGTCTCTTGTAGACAGCATATATACAGATCTTGCGTTTTTTTTGTTGTTTCTTTTTTGCAGTATGCGGGCCTCTCACTGTTGTGGACTCTCCCATTGTGGAGCACAGGCTCCGGACGCACAGGCTCAGTGGCCATGGCTCACGGGCCCAGTTGCTCTGTGGCATGTGGGATCTTCCTGGACTGGGGCACGAACCTGTGTGCCCTGCATCGGCAGGTGGACTCTCAACCACTGCACCACCAAGGAAGCCCCAGATCTTGTTGTTGTATCCATTGATCCAGTGTATGTTTTTGGTTGGAGCATTTAATCTGTTTACATTTAAGGTAGTTATAGATATGTGTGTTCCTATTACCATTATCTTAATTGTTTTGGGGTTGTTACTGCAAGTCTTTTCTTTCTTTAGTGTTTCCTGCCTAGAGAAGTTGCTTTAGCAGTAGTTGTAAAGCCAGTGTGCTGGTGTTGAATTCTGTTAGCTTTTGCTTGTCTGTAAAGGTTTTAATTTCTCTGTCAAATGAGACTTAGACCCTTGCTGGGTAGAGTAATCATGGTTGTAGGTTTTTTACTTTCAGCACTTTAACTATACCTGCCACTCTCTTCTGGCTTGCTGAGTTTCTGCTGAAAGTTCAGCTCTTAACCTTATGGGGAGTCCCTTGTATATTATTTGTTGCTTTTCCCTTGCTGCTTTTAATATGTTTTCTTTGTATTTAATTTTTGATAGTTTAATTAATATGTGTCTTGACATGTTTTTCCTTGGATTTATCTTGTATGACACTCTCTGTGCTTCCTGGACTTGATTGACTATCCTTTCCCATATTAGGGAAGTTTTCAACTATAATCACTTCAAATATTTTCTCAGTCCCTTTCTTTTTCTCTTCTTCTTCCGAGAATCCTATAATTCAAATGTTGGTGTGTTTAATGTTTTCCCAGTGGTCTCTGAGACTGTCCTCAATTCTTCCAATTCTTTTTTCTTTATTCTTCTCTGTGGTAGTTTTTTCCATATTTTATCTTCCTGGTCACTTATCTGTCCTTTGCCTCAGTTATTCTGTTATTGATTCCTTCTAGAGAATTTTAAATTTCATTTATTGTGTTGTTCATCATTGTTTGTTTGCTTTTTAGTTCTTCTAAGTCTTTGTTAAAGTTTTCAGTTATTTTCTCCTTTCTATTTCCAAGATTTTGGATCATCTTTGCTATCATTACTCTGAATTGTTTTTCAGGCAGACTGCCTTTTTCTCTTAATTTGTTTGGTCTGGTTTGTTTTTACCTTGCTCCTTCATCTGCTGTGTATTTCTCTGTGTTCTCATTTTGCTTAATTTACTGTGTTTTGGGGTCTCCTTTTGGGAAGCTACAGGTTTGTAGTTTCCATTGTTTCTGGAATCGGCTCCCAGTGGGTAAGTTTAGTTCAGTGGGTTGTGTAGGCTTCCTGGTGGAGCGGGCTGGTTCTTGTGTTCTGCTCTTTGAGGCTGGATGCTCTTTCTGGTGGACAGGACCATGCCCAGTGGTGCTATTTTGAGTGTCTGTGAAATTATTATGATATTCAGCAGCTTCTCTGCTAATGGGGGGGGGGGGTTGTTCCTGTCTTGCTAGTTGTTTGGCATAGGGTGTTCAGCACTGTAGCTTGCTGGCCATTAAGTGGAGCTTAGTCTTCACGTTGAAATGGAGATCACTGAGAGAACTTTCTCGGTTTGATATTCTGTGGGGCTGGGAGTTCTCTGGTGGACCAATGTCCTGCACTCGGCTCTCCCATCTCAGAGGCTCAGTCTTGACACCTGCTGGAGCACAAAGACCTTGGCAGTCACACAGCTCAGAAGAAAAGTGAGAAAAAATAAGAAATAAAGAAAGATAAAGTAAAATAAAGTTATTAAAATAAAAAATAAAATAATTATTATAAATACTAAACTAAGAAAAACATAAAACCAGAAACAAATTAGATGTAGAAAGCAAACTCCATGTCTACACTTTCTCCCAAAGTCCAGTGCCTCAAATTGGGATGTTCGTTGTCTATTCAAGTATTCCTGAGATGCATGGTACATCTAGTTGATTGCAAACATTTAACTCACTGCACCTGAGGCTGCATGAAAGATTTCCCATTCTCTTCTTTGTTCACACAGCTCCTGGTGTTCAGTTTTGGATTTGGCTTCGCCTCTGCATGCAAGTCGCCTGAGAGTGTCTGTTCCCGGCACAGACAGGATGGGGTTAAAGTAGCAGCTGATTAGGGGGCTCTGGCTCACTCAGGCAGTGAGGAGGGAGGGGTACAGAATTCATGGCAAGCCTGTGGTGACAGAGGCTGGTGTGACATTGCACCAGCCTGAGGCACGATGTTCTCCCAGGGAAGTTGTCCCTGGATCACGGGACCCTGGCAGTGGCTGGCTGCACAGCCTCCCAGAAGGGGAGCTATGGATAGTGAACTGTGCTTGCACACAGATTTCTTGATGGCTGCAGCAGCTTTAGCATTTCATGCCCCTCTCTGGTGTCCGTGCTGATAGCCACAGCTTGTGCCCATCTCAGGAACTCATTTAGGCAGTTCTCTGGATCCCCTCTCCTCGCACACCCCCAAACAATGGTCTCTTGCCTGTTAGGCAGGTCCAGACTTTTTCCTGGACTCCCTTCTGGCTAGCTGTTGTGCACTAGCTCCCTTCAGTCTGTGTTCAGGAAGCCAAGCCCAGTCCTCTCCCTGGGATCTGAACTCTGAAGCCAGAGTCTTATCTCCCAATCCCCACCCACCCCATTTGGTGAGTAGACAAGCCTCTCAGGCTGGTGAGTGCTGATCAGCAGCAATACTCTGTGTGGGAATCTCTGTTTTGCCCTCTGCACTCCTGTTGCTGTGCTCTCCTCTGTGGCTCTGAAGCTTCTCCCTCGCCCATCCCTCATCACCACCAGTGAAGTGGCTTCTTAGTGTGTGGAAACTTTTCCTTCTTCACAGCTCCCTCCCAGAGGTGCAAGTCCAATCTCTATTCTTTTGTCTCTGTTTTTTTTCTTTTTTCTTTTGCCCTACCCAGGTACGTGGGGGTGTTTCTTTCCTTTTTGGAAGTCTGAGGTCTTCTGCCAGCATTCAGTAGGTGTTCTGTAGGTGCTGTTCCTCATGTAGATGTACTTTTGATGTATTTGTGGTGATCTCCATGTCTTAATCCTCTGCACTCTTGAAGCTATCACTCTTCTCTACTTCTAATGCCTGTATGGTGCTGTGTATGGAGGCCTGGCATCGACCACATCAGATTAGCGTTCTCAGTGTAAAATCATTGCTCCCAACATTTGAGCTTAGTGAACTGCATGCAGAAGCGCTGCATGGACACCTCAATTCTGTATCCAATATATATTGAGCATAGTCTATATGCCAGGTAATGTGTTGAATTTTTATCTTTTCTATTTAATTCACATGTCAACTCATGTTGTAGGTGATACTATTATCCAACTTTTATACATGAATAAACTAAGGTCCCAAAAAGTCACAAGAAAACAAAATTGTAGGTAGGAGAACTGCAATTTAAATGCACCTTTCTTAAACTACATATTTTATTTCATTATTTCGTATTTTCATTATTATTTGATGAACCAGACATAATCTCATCTTTCAATCGCCCTAGCAGAATATATTGACTAATTCCTTTTATTGGAAAGCCACATTCATTGTTTATTAAATTCTTATATAATTTTTTTTTAGAGCAATCACACTTCGAATTTTGAGATGGACCAATGCCAATTGAAAAATAAATTGGAATACGGTTTTACAAAGAAGAAGCAAATGAAAAGTGTGTTGGTAACAGTATCTGCCACATTCTACCATTTTGATACTCAATATTTAAACACATTACTTTTACTATACATACACTTCTCCAATTGGTATATATGTATATGCCAGTGTATATATATATATATATATATATATATATATATATATATATACACTCTCATCCACTTTCCTAACCCAAGGTCAGAGTGGATTGATGCATTCAGCTCAATATTCAGGATTTCTGTGTAATATAAAGGTCCTTCACAAAGATCCAGGTATTGATATTTTTGACCTGCGGTACTGTAGCCAAAATACAAATTATCTTCTCCTAATAATCTAGTACATACAATTGTCAATATGCTACAGTTTAACTACTAATGAAGCTGTCATTCTGGAAAGTGGAGGAAGGGAAACACAAGGTAATCACTGGTCCATGGCACATATTTTACTGGACAAGAATAATGATGAATAGCTTCTTGAAGAGTGGAGTCTTTTCCTGTATTTTCTAAAAGATTCTTTCTTCTATTGCCTTCCATAGCCACTGGTTATGTCCTCTTGGAAGATTTTTCTTATCCTTTTCCTCCATAGCTATAGCAGAATTTGATAATGAGAAATATGATAAGATCTTAGAGATGTCAGTGTGAAATCAAATTATAGGAGACCTTAGGAAAGAGTAACCAGGGAGATTAGCTTTATTAGGAGAAATAATTTGGGGCTGAGGTATTGTAACCCCTGAGTTTGAGGTGGTTGCACAAAGTTACACAGAGTAATAGCTCCCAACATTATCTGACTCTACTGGCTACTTTAAAAGCCTTCCATGCTAAATTTACTATTATATCTCTATGAAATAAAGTCATGGCACACATTCTATGACATTTCAGATTTTTCTGATATATGTGTGTCATGTGAAAATGTTCTAACGTTTGCTCTAAACTCATAGTATGAACAAATAAATATACTTTAGTTGTAGTTTTCACAAAACTGAATAAAGTGCAGTGACACCTCAGTTTACATACTCTTGGATGATATGAAGCTCAAGATCACAATTTTCAAAAATATGTTATCAATTTTTATTCCTATTAAGTATAATGTTCAATGAAATCATAGATATATTTATATGTGCTGTAATGAACAATATATCGCCAACATCCTTACTTAGATTATTTTAAACTACACACATTGTTTTACATTGTTATTCAATTTCATCTTATTAATATTCTTCCCAGATTTCATGCAATATACATTTAATACATCTTCACTAATAGTGAAATATTAAGTAAAGTGGGAAAACTGTCAAGTAGAAAAAAATCTTCAGGTTCCCAAGATGGTGATTTTAATGACTATGTTTACTTTCTATTCATGTTTTCCTAAGTAGTCTTAACTAATTAAAATATATAAAAATTATGTAGGACATCCAGAAATATGTAATATTTTGATATCAAGGGTCCAGAAATATAAAAATATTTCTGTACAATATAAAGACACTTAATTAAGTATTTGAAACCCAGTGCCTTTCTTTCACATTTCTATCTCATATAATGTCAATCCAAGGCAGAAAATTATATCTTACATGAAATGGGTTACATTTAAATTGAGAACATTTATTCTGAGACTTCCAAGAAGAAATAAATCAAAATCCCACCATAGTACAAGCTATTACATTTAAGGTTGGAAAGTAAGCTAAGATGTAGAGTGAGAAGCCAGAGTTTGAATAATGTTAACATTTGTAGTATTCTACATAAATCTTAACCATGTACAATGTGAATCATCTTTCTGTCCTTTTAGACAAATGCAGAGTTAAATCAGGTATCCATAACCAGATAGTACTCTAGCATTGTCAGTCAAGACCATAATTACTATCAGGGAATTTTGGTCAAACTAAAGGAGCCCTTGGAATTTCGTTTAAGACAAATTATTTTACACAACCCCACTATTTACTGAATAGTGTCCTGATTTTGGTGGTGAAATGGCAGAATGTATCTCAAATATATCTTATTCTCTTTTTATCTCCAATTATAAACGATTTTCTAATAGCAACATCCTGTTCCTTTCCTTACCTTACCTTTTTATGGCATTTAATATTGTTGATACTCCTTTTTGAAATTCTTTCCAAACTTGGGTTCAGGGGCATCATTCTTTCATGATTCTCTTCTACATCTATGAACATTCCTGTTTTTCTTTCTTCATTTACTCCATTTTCTCTACCTCCACATTCAATATTGGTAATCTTTTAAGGTATGTTTTGATATACGATGTGTTCTTATTCTATACACATTCTCTAAATAGTCCTATGGGCCACCATTGCTTCAAATGCTGGTAATCCCCAAATCTCTATCTCCAGCTGTGATCTCTTTTCTAACCCATAATTCACCACCTTCTTAGATAGTTCAAGCTGAGTATTCTATAGAGACTTCAGATTTAACAAATACTAGGTTAAATTAGTCATCTTTCAACCACATATGTTCTTCCTCTTATATTCAGTATTTTGGTAAATGTTACAATTATCCATGTAGTAACCCAAACTGGAAATTGGGCTTCTCCATTTCTCTTGCCTCCAATATTTAACTAAGCATCTAATTCTCTACAGGCTAGTTCTAGGACATTTTCTAAATCTTTCACTGCTTTATGTCTTCTTTATTAAATTCAATTCATCATTATCTCATGCTTAAAATATTGCTAAGTTCTCCTAACTGATCTCCCAGTGCCCAGTCTTGCTCATCTCCAATTTTTTCCCTACACCAATATTTGAGTGATTTTTCTAAAGCAGAAATATGATAATTTAAATATCTTACATAAAACTAAGTAGGTTGCTATTGCTCACACCCATTGTTCTCAACTTAATGTACATAAGAATTTCTTAGAGAGTGTTGTTTAAAATTCAGATTGTTTGGTCTTCAACCTCCAAAAGCCTAATTCATTAGGAGTGGAAGTTCATCCCTGTTGTTGCGAATGGCAAAATTTCATTCTTTTTATGGCTGAGATGTATTCTGTTGTATAAATATGTATATGTATGTGTATATACATATATTATATATATAATGTCTTCTTTATCCATTCATCCATTAATGGACACTACATTTCTTCTATAGCTTGGTAATTGTAAAAGATGTTGCTATGAACTGTGAGGTGCACATATCTTTTAGAATTTTTTTTTCTGATATATACCAAGGAGTGGAATTGCTGGATGATATGGTAGTTCTACCTTTAGTTATTTTGATAAAACTTCCAGCTGTTTTCCACAGTAGCTGCACCAGTTTACATTCCCAAAAACAGTGAATGAGAATTCCCGTTTATCCACAACCTCCCCAATGTTTGTATTTGTGGGTTTTGTTTGTTTGTTTGTTTTGTTTTTGATGATACCCATTCTGACAGGGATGAGACGGTTTCTTATTGTGGTTTTGATTTACATTTCCCTGATAATTAGTGATGTTGAGCATCTTTTCATGTGCCTGTTGGCCATCTGCATATCCTCTTTGGAAAAATGTCTATTCAGGTCTTCTGTCCATTTTGTAAACAGGTTTTTTTTTTTTTTATGTGGAGTTGTTTGAACATTTTATATATTTTGGATACAGACACCTTATTGGTCATATAATTTGCAAATATCTTCTCCTATTTATTAGGATGTCTTTTTTGTTTATGGTTTCCTTAGCTGTGCAAAAGCTTTTAAGTTTAATTAGGTCACATTTGTTTATTTCTGCTTTTATTTCCTTTGCTTTAGGAGACAGATCCGAAATAATATTGTTACGATTTATGTCAGATAGTGTTCTGCGCATGGTTTCCTCTAAGAGTTTTATAGAATCCATTCTTACATTTAGGTCCTTAATCCATTTTGAGTTTATTTTTGTACATGGTGTTGAAGAATGTTCTATTTTCTTTCTTTTACATGTAGCTCTCCACTTTCCCCAGCACCAGATATTGAAAAGACTGCCTTTTCTCCATTGTATATCCTTGCCTCCTTTGTCCTAGATTAATTGACCATAATTAAGTGAGTTTATCTTTGGGCTCTCTCTTCTGTTCCACTGGTCTATGTGTATGTTTTTGTGTCAGTACTATACTGTTTTGATTACTGTAACTTTTTAGTGTAGTCTGAAGTCAGAGAATGTGATTTCTCCAGCTCTGTTCTTCTTTCTCAAGATTGTTTTGGTTATTTGGGGTGTTTTGTGTCTCTTACAAATATTAAAATTATCTGTTCTAGTTCTGTGAAATATGCCATTTCTATTTTGATAGGGATTGCATTGAATCTATAGATTGCCTTGGGTAGTACGGTCATTTCTACCATATTAATTCTTCCAATGCAAAAACATAGTATATCTTTCCATCTGTTTGTATCAACTTCAATTTCTTTCATCAGTGTCTTATAGTTTTCTGAGTACAGGTCTTTTACCTCCTTATATAGGCTTATTCCTAGGTATTTTATTCTTTTTGATGAAATGGCAAATGGGATTGTTTTCTTGATTTCTCTTTCTGATCTTTCATTGTTAGTGTATAGTAATGCAACAGATTTCTGCATATTAATTTTGTATATTGCAACTTTACTGAATTCATTGATGAGCTCTAGTAGTCTTCTGGAGTTGTCTTTAGGATTTTCTATGTATAGTATCATGTCATGTGCAAACAGTGAAAGTTTTAATTCTTCCTTTACAATTTGGATTCTCTTTATTTCTTTTTCTTGTCTGATTTCTGTGGCTAGGACTTCCAATACTATGTTGAATAAAAGTGGTATGAGTGGGCATCCTTGTATAGCTCCTGATTTTAGAGGAAATGCTATCAAATTTTCACCACTGAGTATGATGTAAGTTGTAGGTTTGTTATATATGACCTTTATTATGTTGAAGTATGTTGCTTCTATGCTCACTTTCTGGAGACTTTTTATCACCCAGGGCAACAAATTTTTAACATAAATGAATGTTGAGTTTTGTCAAAAGTTTTTCTGCATCTATTGAAATGATCATATGGTTTTTATTCTTCACTTTGCTAATGTGGTGTTTCACATTGATTTATTTATGATATTTAAAAGTCCTTGCATCTGTGGAATAAATTCCACTTGATTATGGTGTATGATCCTTTTAATGTGTTGTTGGATTTGGTATGATAGTATATTGTTGAGAATTTTTGCATCTATATTCATCAGTGATATAGGCCTATAATTTTCTTTTTTGGTGGTAGAAGGAGCTCCCAAGAATGACTGTTGCCAATGCTATGTCAGCCCTAGGGGTTGAACCATGGCCACCACCTGCCTCTCTGGGAGATTCCTCAAGACCAGCAGGTAGGTCTGTCCCAGGCTCCTATAAAATTACTGCTTTTGCCTTGGGCCCCAGTGCACATGAGGTTTTGTGTGCTCCCTTTAAGAGTGAAGTCTCTATTTCCACCAATCCTTTGGAACTCATAAGAATAAGCCCTACTGACCTTAAAAGTCAAATGCTTTCTGGTACATGACCCACAGGTTGGGTAGCCTGACATGGGGTTCAGAACTCTCACTCCTGTGGGAGAACCTCTATAATATAATTATTCTATAGTTTCTTGATTGTCCACCCAGGGGTATGGAACTTGATTAAATAGCAAGTCTGAACCTCCTACTTGTCTCATTGTGGTTCCTTCTTTATGTCTTTAGCTGTAGAAGACCTCTTCTGGCATGCTCCAGTCTTTTTCATTGATGATTGTTCTGCAAATAGTTGTGATTTTGGTGTGCTTGTGAGAGGAGGTGAGCTCAGGGTTTTTCTACTCTGACATCTTGGTCAATTCCCTTAGACGTTCTGTAGGTGAAGAGTTCAGATTAGCTTGACTGGTTTCTCTCCTGTAGGTACTAGGCCAGAACCAAAGTTTCAGCTGGCTTGGACTATAATTGGGAGGCTCTGGGAAGAATCTGCTTCCAAGTTCATTCAGGTTGTTGGCGGAATAAAGTTCTTTGGAGTGGAAGGACTGAGGTTGGGTTTCCTGGCTGGCTGAAAGCTGGCTACTGCCCTTAGCTCCTAGAGGCCTCACTCAGGGTCCCTATGTCTCATAGTCAGCAGCAGAACATCAAACATTTGTCACATTTACAATCTCTCTGACTTTCCTCCTAACGCATTTCTCTTCTGCTTCTTCTTTCTATTCTTCTATTTTGATGTAGTAACCTCCTATACGTTTTTAAAAAAATTTTTGATAGGTTAGTTATGTGACTCTTTTTTTCTGCTTATTTATTTCATATCACTTTTACACTCCATTTCTTATCTATCCATTTATACTTATGAGCTTCTTGTTAGTAGGAACTAATAAACACCTAGATTGTGACCTGACACATGATTATCTTATTATAAATCTTTTATTAGAAAAATAATTTTTAACTTGCATTACCCCTTCTCTTAAATATGGAATAATTTTCAACATATGAACTCTGAACCCTCTCACAGTAAGTTCCTGTCTACCTTAATTTTGCTCAGCCACAGATACTAGACAACTTCTACTTGTCTGCTAATCTCAGCAAAATAAAAGCTTGACCAAAACTAGCCATATATTAAGTAGTCAATCCCTATTATTGAGTGTGATAATTTATTATTATTGCACTACTCTAAGTTTGCTGCCTAGTGTGATTTTTGTCCATGCATGCCCAACAAACTATATTCTTCCCCTACAAACTTTCCCTAGATGTGTCCATTCCTACTGTGTTTTTCTGTATGGTATTCAGTATTCTCTGCTGGAGCTAGAGATGTGCCTTAGATCTGAAGGCCTTTATCTATTTACCACTTCCTCACCATAATCTTCTCTCTGGATGTTGCATCCTCAAATCAGTGTGCTAGAGCTATTGGAAAAAGATATGCTTTAATTTAGATTGTTATCTCCTAAAACTCTAAGGACACCATCCACCTCACAATTATATACTCAGATTACCATAATTCCTGGCTACTGTGATTTTCCTTACTATCTGTCATAGTGAAGGCTAGCCTCCCCATAACAAGATCTGTCCCACATGACCACCCTCAGCTCTATTTGTTCTTTGTTTATTTTTCCTTACTGCTGCTTCTCTGTGGCCTCAGCATGGCTTAAGGTGACCTGTCAGGATAATATTCTAGATTCTCATGTTTTAAGTCAAATAAACTGAGACTACATTAGGATTGTATATGAGCCTTAATTCCACTTTTTACAGTGTGTGGGAAATATTTTTGTCAGCTAAATTTATGATATTCTTAATTATTATGTTCTTGCACTACCTATATGATTTGATCTTCATCTTTACTTATTTGAAGATAAAATACTTTTCTACTACTCACCAACTCACCTTAATTCCAACATTACAAAATACTGAAATGAATGATTCAAAAACTAACAAAATTTTATCACTAAAGCTTTATTTTTAATATTTGATTATGGAATAATTTCAACAATTAAATAAAAACAAAGTACTCTCTATAACTCATTTTTACTACCTACCCTAATTATTATTCTTAAAATCTTTGATATAAATATAAAATTAGAACATATTTCAAACTATTCACATTTCTGATGTATCTGTGTCACTTAGTATATGATAATGAATTATGAGAAAATATGTGCTATAATAATAATAAGGGCTGACATTCATCTAGTATTCAATGGTAAATTATACTATTAATTATCCCCTTACTGGTTTAGGTGTTTTTGGATTGGTCAGTGTCCACACATTACTGATTATTGAATATTTGAATATCTTAATGCTCTCTGTTTTCTAAAACATTTTGGGAAATAATCAACTGTCTCCACAGTTTTTGCACATGTTAATAAGTATAAGTAAAACTAGTGATCAAATATTAGCATATTTGAATTATTTTTGTTGTTTATATAAGTGTATATCTATATTTATACCTCCTTATCTATCTATCTGGAGAAAGAGAGAAATAAACAGAGAGTGAGTAAGCACTATTTGGCAAGATTTTAATTATTTATAATAAACTTCCACTTGTCTAGGGATTTATAGTAACCCTACTTATTTGATAATAAACAGCTGCATCAGTGATATAAAATAGCTCTGTGTGTCTCAAAATTCTACAGATGGGCCAAATTTTCCTGATGTAAGCTATCTATAATTTTGAAAATAAGAAATAGGGACATTTTGGTTTTGTTTCCAAATTGAATATTTAAACTGGAAACTTAAATCTCTTCCACCTCTTTGGAAATACACAACCACACCTATACACACCTAAACATATGCATAGTGATACTTGTTGATTAACTGTCTAATCCTCAAATTTAGACATCAATTATTTATGTGTTGATTAAAATTATTTCTTGTTATAGCATTAAATTCACTAAGATTTTCTGTAAAATATATGATGCTATTTAGGAATATTAGATATGGTAGTTATAAAAATAAAGATAAATAAATAATTACATAATATAATAATTCCATAGCCCAAAGTATTTGTTGTAAACTGTGTAATTGTTCAGAATATGTTCACTCTCCCTTCTTCTCCCTTACTGTGAGAAGAATATATTTCCCTGCTCCATTGATATTGATCTAGGGTGTGTGACTTATTTGATCAATGGCATGTGAACAGATGTGATGTACAAATGTCCAATAAATGCTAATTACTGCCATTTTTCATCAGCTTCTGACAGCTGCCTCAAGAGTAAAATGTCCTATATGATGGATAGTAATTCATTCTGAGTCCCCAAGTGGGAAATCACATCATTCAAGCCTTAGATCTATATTTAGCCTGAGTCCATGACAAGTGAAGATGAGAGGAGCTAAGTGAATCTTAGCTAAACTGAAGACTCAGAAATGAGAAATAATTTTGTAGTCTTTAGTTTCATAGGTTACTCATTACTTTGACAAAATCTGGCTAATCTGTAATGCTTAGAAAACATATATTTGATGTGTCAATTTGGAATACCTTTATGTTATAAATATTAATCATAATAATGTAAACATTTATTATTGTTTCAACAGTCAATGTAATTTTACTTTTGTCACAGACAAGGAGAGCCAAGACAGTAAAAGGTTCCTGCTAATATTCATTATATTTTTACATTATTACTGTGGCTTAAAATATTTCTTGGTGTCTCTGTGGTTCCTGTCATTGGTCTGAAGATGGCTGCTATAATTTCAGATATGACATCAGCCTTCAATACAGAAGAATATGAGAAAACAAATGGATAACATATTTTTTTCTTTTTAATTGAAAAATTAAAAGTTTTTCCAAGGGTGATTCTGGCAGACTTCCTCTTGTGCCTTATTATCCAGAACTGGGTCAAATGGCCCATAATATTTGTAATGTAGGCTATGAAATTGGGTAACATATTATGCTGATTGGGTTAAATACGTTATGATCCATTACTGAAGACTGCTAAAATGTTGTTACATGAAAAATCTGGTTTCAGATAGTAAGGAAGTAGGGAAACAGTGGTGGTGAATATTGGGAAGACAACTAACAGTGATTTCTACCATTAGAATAGTTTATTATACCCTCCAATTTTTGCTCTCCCCATCTACCTGTAATATCAGAGTATGGCAATATATATTCTTTACACTACATATTTCAAAAATATGTTTTCCTACCTTAGAAAATTGTCCTACATTAATAATAGGACTTAACTAACTGATGTTACACAATTAATTGAAACAAGGTAATCACTAAAGTTAATTGAAGCAAAGAAAGTAGAGTACCAAGGTGAAGTCATCTTCACTTAAAGTTCATATTTAGAGGGCAGTCATCCTAACAAGATGGCTAAAGAGAATAAAATTTGGTGTGTCAGACTTAATGATACAGAAAGTGGAGAGAGATCATACTAAAATGTAGTACAGGTACATAGTTTGAGAGAGTTTATGAGCCCCAGGTTTTATTACTCACATTCTCCTATATGATTGGATATTGTATATTATAATGCATTCTTCAGATGTTCAAGGCAAGGTTGTGACACTGCTATAAAAACCTTGTAATGCAAAAGAATTTAGTCTCTGCAGGATAAGTCTCTATATGTCAGTTTCTTGCTTTTAAAGATTATGTGAAACATAACTTTTAATACTAAGTAAAATGTAAAATGCAATTACACACCTAGCTTTTGCATACTGATTTAGCTTTTCCTTTTTCAGTTGTATGTTATTATTTTTCCCTAAGAATATAAATGCAGCACATTCTCTCAACAATGCATCCTTTCTTGTTTTAGTTAACATCAATTTCCATAAACTTATTCTATTACATATTTTCTTGCTTTCTGGAAGAGCTGGTTTTCTCCTTACTTGGGTTGTAATTCAATAAATATTTACAACTATCTTCTTATTTTTAATATGTCAATCCTTCTATTAGTTTTAGGAGAAACTCATTGCTTACTAAAATAAAAGTGATAGCAGCAATCAATTTAGGCCATTCCCTATCTGTGGTCTTAATCGGACATATTAAAAACTTCTTCTCTAGTTTGGCTTTAGTTCCTTTTGTTTTATTAAAAGATAAAATGTCATGCATTTTCCTATATAAAAAAGTGGGAGATTGAAGAGTAATGTAAGCAGAAAATACCAAATTTCCTGTGCATTCTGCAATAACATTGGGTCCAAGAATGCTTTCAGTAAAATCAATTTAGTATATTTGCTATCAGGAATTTGGAAATGTGGACTTCAGTAAATATCAGAAAGGACAGAATCAACCTCTCAATGTACCAAGTGACCAAATAAATAAATCACAACAAATAAAGTTACATTCTATGCCAAATTCAGTATGTAACATATCAATATGGAATCATAGTTCATAAGTGACAACTGGATAAAGTAAACTTCTGTGCTTACTAAAATCTTTGATAAAATGAAAAATAATTGTGAACCATTGAGAAGTAAAGATTAATAAACTATATAAAGTATATATAAATACACACCACAAATATTAAAATATGGTGAAGTAATATTGAAATTGATATTATTAATTTTTAATGTACCACTTTGAAGCAAAAAATAGTTATTTTTTTCTAGTTGAAGGTGCTATTTAAAAAAAACAAAAAACTTAAGCTATTTAATGGAAATGGGAGAATCAGGTACCCAAAAAGTAAAAGATAAAGTAGTTTTTGATTATCAAATGATGGCCTACGAAATATCAATGACCAATAGTGATACATTTATTATGCTACTCCCTTTTTACCCTTCACTAATAAAAATTCAAACCATGAAAACCCACTCACATCTTTCAATAAACATTACAGGGAAACTGTATTTTTTTTCTTACTCTTAATCTTTCTTGATGATCTTTTATGCCTTTTTAAGGAAAATTATTATTTTTATTTTATTTTATTTTTCTGTGTGGTACACGGTGCTCTCACTGCTGTGGCCTCTCCCATTGAGGAGCACAGGCTCTGGATGCGCAGGCCCAGCGGCCATGGCTCAAGGACCCAGCCACTCAGTGGCACATGGGATCCTCCTGAATCGGGGTATGAACCAGTGTCCCCTGCATCGGCAGGCAGGCTCTCAAGCACTGCGCCACCAGGGAAGTCCAGGAAAAATTTTAAGAAGAGGCTAGTAAAATACTCCTGAATAGCATTTAATAAAGGTAGATGTAAAAAGAGAGAATGGTTTCTTTAATTAAAGGAATACAGATTTTCCACTATTAATATATAGTCTTTCATGAAAAAGGGAAGACTATATGCAGAAAAAATTAAAAATAATAATGCCAAGACAGTAAGTTAAGAGATGAAGAAAAAATTAATAAAGAATTATTGTATTTCTTCTCCTACAATTTTTAGCTACTGTGGCCAGTTATTTAATCTGATTTATAAAATGTACTGGTACAGCAGTCTATGAGAAGACCTAGTAAAAGATAATTTGAATATTCTTGATGTATTCAAATCTATAAGATCTAATAACTTGCTACCTAGGGTGCTGAAAGTGAGTGAGGTCATTGTAGGGTAACTATTTACTGGTTCTAACAACCTGTGGATGAGTTGGAGAGATACATGAATATCAGAAAAGGAAAATTGGATAAGTTCAAAGTCTAGAAATTACAAATTTCTAAGTTTAATTCTTTTAGGAAAGCATGATAATTAATTTTTCAAAACATTAGAAAATCATGAGTTTTCTAGCAAAGTTTCATATATTCACAAATTATGTTTGAGTTAAGCTTGGGATATTAAGGAGAAGTTATAAAAATCTATCTTATCTAGGAAGGTTAATTCAGAGACAAGCACAAAGAATGAACAAAATGACAATTGTAATATAAGGCATAAATTTGATTCAGAACCAATGATTTTATGATGTCATAATTAGTAGTTTTGAGGTGTATGAAAAACCAGAATATGAAGACATATACACACACGCATGCACATAAATACACACACATTCCAAATAGATTTCAAATGAGGCCAAACTGCAAGAACTCTATGGAAAGGAAAAGCAATTAGACATAATTTAGACAATTATGCCCAAGCTGAAAGATTTCACAACGGTCAATTAATCTTTCTAGACCTCTTATCTGTAAAACACAGGATGTTAGACTACGTACATTCTAAGGTCCCTTATAGCTATAAGGTTTTATGAGTCTGTTAAATAAAACCAGTATTTTAGAAGGCAGACACAGAGAGCACAACAGAGAAGTTTTAAAAATATCCAAATAGAATAGAAACTATTCAATATAAAATCATTCCCCTTCTCACTGACAAACTTATCGCCTACAGATATCATCTCAAACAAAAAGTTTAACAAGGAGAGAAATGTATCATGTTGGACACCATTGTAGATATGTAGACATTATGTATGAACTGCAGTTGTAGCAATAGAACTTCAATGGGAGAGATTAAAAATAAACTTTTTGAAGTATTAAGAGCAGACTTTGATGATTTATTATATATGTGTGGAAGATAGGGGGAAAGAAGAAGAAAAGTCAGATACACCTGTAATTTATGAGCCTTGAACTTCAGAAAATTATATTAACATTGATTAAGTTAGGTGAGACAGGAGGGAACTAGTTTTTGAATGAAAGATAACTACTTCACTTTTTGTCATTTTGTCAAATTGAATTTAATAATATAGACTCAAAGAGAAATATCCAATGGACAATTTAAAGTATATGATAGGAGTCTGATAGAGATGTTAAAGGCAGAGGCTAGCTTAGAGTACAAACTGTCTGAGAGCAAAGACCCTGTCTAATCTGTCTTCATCTTATTTGCCAAAGACAAATAAGTACAAAATTCTGGCAAATAATCTGGTACATAATAGATTCTCAATAAATATTTGTTGAATAAATGATTAATATATAAACTCTTAAACAGATAAAGTAATAAGGAAAAACGTGATCTGAGGAAAGCATAGAAAGAAAAACTGATCTTTACTGAAAGCCTAGATTTAGGAACAAGAATAGAAACCAATGAAGAAGACAAAATTTCTATACAAAAGAAAGAGGAAAAAAGGAAAAAAAAAAAAAAAAGAAAGGATGAGAACCAGGATTATAATGTCATAATTTCCAAAGGTTTAGTATTTCAAGAATATAACTCACAGAATGATATTTCAAATTTCAGACTTTCAGAAGAAATTCTATACTAACATTCCAATTGGAACAGTGCAATAAACTTCCTCATTCTAATAGGAATTTTTTTACCTTTTCATCAACTCTGACCCAAATCTCAATTACGTTAGTAAATAACATTCCCCTCACCATCTTCAACATTCTCATTACTACTCAGCTTAGTCTTAACACCTCTTGTATATTTTAAACTTGTTCATGCTTTTGTTAACTCTATACACTATAGAAACTTTATTATATTGTGTATAAACTCTACTATATATTTATTTTTTCCATAGGTTCTTTAATATCCTTACCTAAACCAGATCCCTTACAAGATAACATCTCTTACCCCAAATCAACTATGCCTTTTCCTAATCATCATGAAACATTATAAGGGACATAGTTAGCTCAGTGCTTCTTCCCTAGTGCCAATTGTAGGCTATCTGTGTTCAACAATCTAAAACATCACTCATAAAACTCTCCTTCTGTGACATCCATGTTATTGATTTGCACTTTCCTACTCTTCCAAACTCAACACTTTTTTTTTTACTCAATTTCAAGACACACATATTCCTCAAAGTATTTGCCTCCTGGATCAGAGATTCCTCTTTTCTCAGTCCACTGCTATTGACCAAGATGACTTCTACATTGGCAGGTTTTAAAGATACCAAGCTCACAAATTTGTATCTCAATTCTAATTAAATTGATCCCCAAAGTATTTTTACAACCACTGGTGTAGCCACAAATATATTTTAAATACATTTTTCTTCTTGATCCTTTTCTAATTACAGTTCTTTATCTTCATCTTCTCTCACTCATTAACATTTGTAGTAATTACTATTTGCCTTCACTGTTACTTCTATCCTCTTAACTCTCTATATACTGTAAAGTTTATGTATTTCATTGTTTTCTTTTGATTTACTAACAGTTTTATTCTACTTTCACTGGCATAAGAGCGGGTAACAAATGAGTGGGTCACAAAGACAAATGTTTATTTCTTTGTCACATTAACTGTTGGTTTTGGGTTGGCTGAATATTTTCTCAATATGTCATCTTCATTCTAGGATCTAAGCTGAAGGAGAATCCTTTATCTGTAACACAAAGTTCTCATGGTGTAGGGAAAAAAATCAGTGGTAGAACCACATACTTGTTCTTAAAATGCTTATGCCAAGGGCTTCCCTGGTGGTGCAGTGGTTGAGAGTCTGCCTGCCGATGCAGGGGACGCGGGTTCGTGCCCCGGTCCGGGAGGATCCCACATGCCGCGGAGTGGCTGGGCCCGTGAGCCATGGCCGCTGAGCCTGTGCGTCCAGAGCCTGTGCTCCGCAACCGGAGAGGCCACAACAGTAAGAGGCCCGTGTACCACACACACACACACACACAAAAAAAAAAAAAAAAAAAAAAAAAAAAAAAAAAGCTTATGCCAAGAAGTTTTAATTTCAATTTCATTGGTCAAAGTAAGTCACATGTAAAACCTATCATCCATGAGGCAACAATTTATATACTCTCTTCTTAGTGAGGGTCAAAGCAGTGATGTATATCCCAAAGATGAAAAGTGATACCAAGCAAAAGGGAGCAGTAATATACACTTTAGTAGACTAGCCAACATGAATTTTTACTGTCAATAAAGATTAAGATGTTTTTGCTGGAACCGTATACAGCTCTTGCCACATCCAACAAACCAAACTCCAAAACTGAATACTCACCACCACTGGTAAACCTTGCTTTGATTTCTCCAATGTTGGACATCACTAGAGTAAGTCACAAAGGCATGCTGTATGGGTCCACTTGAGAGGTTATATATTCCAGCCTTCTTTTCTGCTTAGCATATTTCTATATATTTCCTTTGTCTCTTACCCTTTCCCTACTCTTGTTGTGCCAAATATTTCCCATATCCCTCAAATTTTACTCACAGTACTTGTTCCTTCATTATTAGCAGATGACTCTCTTTTAGATATTTGTAAAATATGTCTTATTGTACTCTCTTGCAACTTTGAAAGTTCTTTGAAACTTCTCTTAATCTCTGTCTTCTTTCAATACACAGATCATAAGTTTCTTCAGTGACTGATCCCACTCCATTAGTGTGTTTGAAAATATATGGAATTTGGAATCCAACAGACTTAGGTATGATCTATGACTGTTCTCATATAAGGATGGTAAAATAGAAAAACATTAATATTTGCTTCATAGGAGTAATGTGAGTATTAAATGAGACAATATACTATAAGAACTTAAAATATAATAGGTAATTATAAAAAATAGTTTTCTGTTCTTTTTTCTGCTCAATGTATATTAGTTTCCATTTGCTCTCTGTTGCTGAAGCAATTTGTATCTTCCCTTTTGTCTTTTTCACTAGACTGTGAGGTACTTCAGGAGAATGTATCTTATTTGTAGCTCTAGGTCTGACTGAGTTATACAAGGTTTGAGATATAGAAATCACTCAATAAGTACGTGATGAATGAATGTGAAAATGAATGACTGAGACCTGTTTTAATTTCTAGGATTAAGTTATTTTTCCATCCAACTCTGAGAATATCAACCATAAATATCCTTCTATTGTTTATATCTCTTTGTCAACAGGCAGTTTCTTTAACCTATGTTTGACTGTTAAAAAATGGCTCCATGAGGTGGAGTCTATTTATTCACTCCTTGGGTTTGAGTTAATCTTATGATTTAATTTGGTAAAAATAATGCCACAGAAGTAACTGAGTTCCCATTTTGAGGGTATACCTCCAAAGACTTTGTGACTTTCACTTTCTATCTTGCTACACTGTCCAGCAATCATGAGAACTATCCAGGGATATGCTGCTAAATGATGAGAGACACATGGTCCAGTCACCCTTGCTGCCCCAACCAATAGATAGCTGCCAGGCATGAGAGCAAAGCCATCCTAGACTAGCCAGCTCCCTGCTGACCTCACAACTCATTCTCCTTTACCTTTGCAGAAATTTGACACTGTTAAATATGTGCAAATGAAGGTGATATCCACAAGGAGTAGGAAATGAAGAACACAACATTTCTTTTTTATTTCTACCTGTCAGGTACTAGCCTAGATATTTTACATAATTTATCTCATTTGATAGTTATAATAATATTCTGATTTAGGTAAAATTTGCCTCATTCAATAGATGAGAAAACTTGAAAAGATTGAGAAATTTTCCCAAGGTCACATCTTTAAGATAAGCTTAGCTCTACCAATATATCAGAATCCCTCAAACACAAGATTAAAGATGTTACTGATAAATGGTTTCTTTATAATATATCACAAAATAATTAGTAGAGGATTAAGAAAAAAACATTGTTTTTAATTAAGTATTAAGGGGAAGTACAATATTATTCTAATACAAGGTAGCTAAAATTAGGTTTCAAGAAATAATGAAAATTTTGCCCTTTAATTTAGTGTGTGGGCTAGTTTTATCTACTTTCTTTTAGTACTTATGCATCCAGAAATGTTGCCGTCTTTATTTTTATCCTAACATAGCATAACCATGTTTACACCTCCTACCTTTTTCATAATCACAGAGTTAGGTTGCTCTTTATTCTTCAAAACTGAATTCAGTAAATCATGAAAATACAGTGGGGATGTTAATTATTGTCTTTTTTGAGATTACTGAGCCAAACACAACTGGCATAGTTATTGATGGATTTGTGGAGCATCTATTTTCTATGAAATCATTTCTGAATAAACTGAATGAGAAAAGCTTATAATCACTATAATATTCCCCTTACAGTAAAATGTTAGAAATCATTATTCATGCTAACATTGTCCTTATTTTGTTATGGTTTAATTATAAGAGGACAAAGTATATCTTAATTTTTGAAGAGGCACAATAAAATATGTGACTATATCAAAATTACTGTTTCTAAATTGTCAGCAAAATGTCACTATAAATGGCCAATGCAAAGATGAGGTTTCAATTTACCATAGTGAAAGATGACTGGTCATGGAATTACTGTATTATCAAATTTCATAGATTAAATTGAGTAAAATTTTACCTTTCATTTAACACGTGTTACTTGAAGTAACTTAGTAAAAATAGTTGGTTTAGATCACAGTCTTAGATTTCTAGGATAATTATCTTTCCAATAAGCTGTGCTTCAAAATGGTAGCAATAGCACTATACTTACAGTAAGGACACAATGTGGTCGGTTAGAGCATTAGCTAGAAAGCAGAACTGTGCATAAAATTACTTTTTTGTGCCCTTGAGCAAATCATGCTCCTTTCTAGTTTTTACTTTCTCCACTGTGCAATGAGGGACTTGTACTAGTTAATCTTTCAGATTCCTTCCTATGCTGAGACTCTATGTACTCTGAGTATCAGTCTATCCCCATTCCTCCTTAAAAGTCTTAACTGAATATTGCAAAAGGTGTTTTATTCTGAAATCCTAAAAGAATTGCTCTCTTAGAATTCAACCAGTGTTTTTTACTTACATCTTTTCATTGTTTGCTATCCTTCAAGTACATTTTCCTCAAAGGCAGAGCACCAAGAATCTGTACCAAACTGAAAATTGGACTGTATTTAGCTTTTTATCCCAAGTGCTTAGTACACAGTAGGAGCTCAAGAAGCATCGATCACTCAGTAAGTATCTCCTGTGACTAACATAGTTGCTTGCCATCAGTATGAAATGGATTAATGGCTAATGATCATAACAATAATAATGCATTGATGCACTGTGTTAAATGCTTTACACATATTATGTCATATGATCCACACAAAACTATTTTTATATCTCTTTTGCACATGAGGAAAATAAGGTAAAGAGAGCTCAAGACCACACAGTAAATAAGTGGTAAAAACAGAATTTGAACCCAATATTCTGAATCCAGAGCAAACTGATGATAAGAAATGATGAGTTAAATCTATATCCACTTTAAAGTAAACTGAAATACTATTATTTATCCAAAAATCATTATCCAAATGAAAATAACAGGTTACTTTTAGTAGTGCAAAAAAGGTGTTTTATGCTAATATTTCCCATAGCCACATTTATTAACTCAGTTGTGAATTCATTCAAAAAACATTTATTTATGACCTACTTTGCACCCAGAATGGAATTTGGCATAGTCTCATTCAATGTTGATATGACTTTTCTATTCAAAGTACCTATTATTTATATTATAGGCATAAAGAAATTTTTACAAATTCAGGAAGATGGCACTTTCTTCTTATATTGTGACACAATGTCAAATTTCCTCTCTGAATATAATGTCTACAGCTGAGTATGCTGCATGATTTTTAGATCTTGACAAACACTAAAAAGAAGACCTTCTAAGTATTTACTGCATAAGGCACAGAGCACAGCAGTTTATTCTTCTGGGCTTCAATGCACACAGAAAAATCAACAAATAATTTCAATTGTAGAACTACAATATGTTTTAAAATGATGGAAAATAATTAATCTTACTCAAAAGTAAAACTCCAAAGTAGCACAGTTATCCTGTAAGTATAAGCCATTTTGCTTTATAGTAGGACAGTTTGCCCCAGATTTGGCATTAAGAGAAGGTTAAGAAAATACTGTGTCTTGAGTACATTTCAAATTTATTTTCTGGGCCACCATAGTCTTTCTTTCTATATTAGGCATTTTCTTATTTTTGTCAGCTACGGTGACCTGGGTTTTATTGAGTTGGATTTCCTAGGCATTCCACAGACGACGTTTTTCATGTTCTTTTTGAGAATTCCCTGACAAGAAAACAAAACAAAAATTATTGCTATCATTTTTTGTTTAATATTATACTGTAGAATATTTCCAACTGTATGAAACAAATAAAATCTTTGCAATTACTTCTTGGTGGAGAGAAGTGAATTATATTTTCTGATAACAGTCTTGGTTTGCAACAAATACAAAAGGATAAACTGGACTAACAGGGTAACAGGGAAAAAAAAAACAGACTTCAGGCATGAATTTCTTAAATGTAAAGGAAAAATATATATCTAAACATGAAGTATATTCACAATTTTACACCAAAGGAATTATTCAGGGTATATTTTGTAGGTACTAAAACATAAAATATTATCTATTTTGAAGTTTGATAGGGTTTTCATGATGCTTAAAATCTTAATCACTTTATAAACATATTCATGAGAGCTCTGTTCATATTGCAACTGCATCAAGGCTTCTAAATTTTACTAAAATATTTAGGCAAAATAAATTATTTATGTTCATATGTTGGGAATTATTAAGATCTGCATTTTATAGGAAGTATCAGTGGAGGTACAACAACAATTTTCAAAGAGATTCTGTGAGATGCTTTTTAATTAAAAGATACAATGATTCCTTGGTAAATGATCTTTGTAAATGTGACAAATTACCTCTCTTCCTTATTCACAATATACATTGATATAAATGGAGCTTTGAGGAGTCCTGCAGTAAAGGAACTTCTTTAACTTGGTAATACAGAATTTGCAATCTTATTTGATCATGGAATCTTTTTTGTCAAGTGATATCTTACATATCCAGTGATTTCGTTTGGAAAGCACTCTAAGTGATTATGTTGATGGACTATTTTTTATGGAGATTAGAAAAAAATGTTGGAATGACATAAGCAATGAAACTAATGATCCTAGGTAAACCTCCTGAAAAACCTCAGTTTAGATCAGAAACAAGGATGTAGGTTGAATATGTGATCTTGTCTTCATTAGAGAATTTGTTGTCTGTTAATAAGGACATAGAGAATGCACAAATAACTGACATGTACAAACATGACTGACTCAGATTAATGGGTTGTAGGAGTTAGGAAAATTTGCAGTTTCCTAACTGATCCCAGTCAACACTTATACAGACCAAAATGCTTCAGTTTATCACTTACACCAAAAGGATATGCACAGCTCCATCTGTCAACTTTGGAATTCCACATGCTCTAAGAGTTTAAGGTGAGGGAAGATGAGAAACAAAACATATTTCAAACTGGAGATTAAACATAAAAATAGTAAGGGCAGATGAGTAAGATGAGAAGGTAAAAAAATATTAAAAGCATCACCACCATAAATGAAAGGTATGATATGCACATTAGATTTTGAAAATTCAGTCTTGCACAAAGATTTTTGTAAACTTCCATTTCTTCCTATTTTATTCATCTTGTAGTTATGTCACTTTCCAAACTAAATTTTTACCCAAACAACATACACACTTACACACATGTACACACACACACACACATACACACACACACACACACACAAAGACCCTACACATCCTTACCTTTCTGGTAATCTAGATTATTAACACTATTGAACATAAATATTGTCATAGAGAATTCTAGCTAATAAACTGATTCTACAACAAAAGCAAAGTGATTGCTCTAATTTAAGAGTGTTTTCCAACTATATATATATATATATATATATATATATATATATATATATATATGTATATATTTGCCACTGAGTAAAATTCTGGGTAAAATAATTGACCAAAGACATATTACATGATATACTAACGTACACAGTCCTTGAATACATAGAATAGAATGATTCTGTGTAGCCGTAATCAATCAGGCAGATGAGATGATGTCACAGGGAAACATATTTTTTTCTTTAAAATATATTGAATGATAGAGAAAAAAGATAAATAAGTTAAGAGATAAAGCAAAGATGGCAGGTTACTAAATTTGGGGATAAATTTTAAAAGACCTTACTAGGTAATTTGATAAGAGTGTGGGGAAGGTGTGTAGAAAAGGGAACCTTCCTACACTGTTGGTGGGAATGCAAACTGGTACATCCACTATGCAGAACATTATGAAGGTGCCTTAAAAAAACTGAAACTAGGATTACCATATGATCCATCAATCCCACCCCTGGACATATATCTGGAGAATACCACAACTCAAAAAGCTACATGCACCACAGTATTCACTGCCGCACTACTTGCAATAGCCAGGACATGGAAGTAACCTAAATGTCCATCAACAAAAGAATGGGTAAAGAAGATGTGGTACATATATAAAATGCAATATTACACAGCCATAAAAAAGAAAAAAATCATGCCATTTGCAGCAACATGGATGGACCTAGAGATTCTATACTGAGTGAAGTAACTCAGACAGAGAAAGATAAATAGCATATGATATTGCCTATAAGTGAAATCTAAGAAAAAGGCTGCAAATGAACTTGCCTACAAAACAGGAATAGAGTTTCAGATATAAATATCAAACTTATGGTTACCTGGGGGTAACAGGGGGAGGGATAAATTGGAAGACTGAGATTGAAACACACACACTACTATACATAAAATAGATAATAATAAGGACCTACTGTATAGCACAGAAAACTCTATTCATTGCTCTGTAATGACCTATATGGGAAAGGAATCTATAAAAGAAGGGGTATATGTATATGTATACCAGATTCACTTTGCTGTACACCTGAAACTAACAAAACATTATATCAATTATACCACAATACAATTTTTTAAGTGTTTAAAACACAAAAAGACACATAGAAAATATTGCAGATCTGAGTGGGAAAAGAGTAAAAACTGAAAAAAAAAGGTAAAAATAGGTAAAAATAGATGAATGGAAAAATGTCTATCAGATGACTATGAATAAGATAATAATGTTATTAAAATGCTACCATCAGACCTTCAAGATGGCAGAGGAGTGAGGTGTGAAGATCACCTTCCACCCCACAAATACATCAAAAATACATCTGCATGCAGAACAACTCTTACATAACACCTACTGAATGTTGGCAGAAGACCTCAGACTTCCCAAAAGGCAAGAAAATCCCCACGTACCTGGGTAGCACAAAAGAAAACATAAATTAAAAAGTGACAAAAGGATAAGGATAAGACCTGTACCTCTGTGAGGGAGCTGTGAAGTAGGAAAAGTTTCCACACACTAGGAAGCCCCTTCACTGACAGGGACAGGGGGTGAACATGGGGGAAGCTTCAGAGCCATGGAGGATAGTGTAGCAACAGGGATGCAGAGGGCAAAGCAGAGAGATTCCTGAATAGAGGATCAGTGCCAAACAACACTCACAAGCCTGATACAACTGTCTGCACACCTGGCAGGTGTGGGCTGGGAACTGAGGCTTGGGCTTTGGAGGTCAGACCCCAGAGAGAAGCCTGGGGTTGGCTGCATGAAGACAGCCTGAAGAGGGCTAGTGCACCACAGCTACCTGGGAAGGAGTCCAGAAAAAAGTATAGACTGGTGGGAGAAGCAAGAGATCATTGTTTTGGGGTGCACGAGGAGAAGGCGTTTCCTGGTCTGTTTGCCCAGAGACAGCAGAGACAGCAGATTACCACTTAAGCAAGTTCTAGAGATGGACATTAGCCATGGCTATCAGCTCGGACACCAGATATGGGCATCAGCAGATAAAAATGCTGCTACTGCCACCAAGAATCCTATGTGCAAACGCAGGTCACTCAACAAATTTCCCTGGGAGTTTGTGCAACACTCCACTACCAGGATCCCATGATCCAAAGACAACTTCCTCAGGAGAACACACAGAGAATGTCAGGCAGTTGCAAAGTCATGCTGACCTCTGCCACCCCAGGCAGCCGTGCATTCCAATTATGACTAACATACCTCTCCCTCTCCCTGGCCTGAGTGAGCAAGAGAGCCCTAATCAGCTGCTGCTTTAACAACCTACTGGCTGGGCAGGAAAAAGACACCTGAGGGTGGCCTACATGCAGAGGCAAGGCCAAAACCAATGCTGAACCTCAGGAGCTCTGCAAACAAAGAAGAGAAAGGGAAATTTCTCCATGTAGCCTCATGAGAAGGGTATTGAATCCCTGCAATCAACTTGATAAATGCTGCAACTGTGGAATACCTGAATAAACAACAAAAGTTCCCAAAATTGAGGTGGTGGACTTTAGGAGCAACTATAGACTTGGGGTTTGCTTTTTGCATCTAATTTAGTTTTGGTTTTATGTTTATCTTAGTTTAGTTTTTAGTGCTTGTTATCATTGGTGGATTTGTTTATTGGTTGGGTTGTTCTCTTCCTTTCTTTTATTATTATTATTAATTTTTAAATTTTTCTTTCCTTTTTTTCACTTTTTGTGACTGTGTGAGTGTATGTTTCTTTGTGTGATTTTCTCTGTATAGGTTTGCTTTAACCATTTGTCCTAGTATTCTGTCAGTTCATTCATTTTGTTGTTGTTTGTTTGCTTTTCTTATTATGTGTGTGTGTGTGTATGTTTCTGTGTGTGATTTTTTCTGTTTAGTTTTGCTTTTAGCATTTGGTTTGGGGTTCTATCTGTTTGTTTATTTATTTTTCCTCACTTCCTTCTGAGCTATACAGATGGCAGGACCTTGGTGCTCTGGCTGGGTGTTGGACCTGAGACTCCAAGGTGGGAGAGTCAAGTCCAGCACATTGGAATGCCAGAAAATTCACGGCTCAAGGAAATGTAAATCAGTGAGAGTTCCCCAGAGATCTGCTTCTCAACATTAAGACCCAGCTCCACCAAACGGCCAGCAAGCACCAGTCCTGAAAGCCCACAGGCAAGCAACAAGCAAGACAGGAACACAGCGCCACTCATTAGCAGAGAGGCTGCAAAAAGTAATACTAAGTCCACAAACACCAAAAATCATACAACCCAATGCAGTCCTGCCCACCAGAAGTACAAGAGCCATCCCCATCCCCCAGGAACCAGTCCTATCCAACACGAAGCCTACACAAGGCACTGAACCAAACTAACCCACTGAGGGCAGAAACCAAAAAAAAAAATTAAAAAAAAAAAGGGAAATACTAACCTGTAGCCTGTGAAAAGGCCATGTCAAACACAGTAGGTTAAGCAAAACGAGAAGACAGAGAAATATGTAGCAGATGAAAGAGCAAGGTGAAAACCAATGAAACAAAACAAATGAAGACGAAATAGTCAGTCTACCTGAAAAAAAGAATCAAGAATAATGACAGTAAACATTATCCAAAATCTCGGAAATAGAATGGAGAAAATACAAGAAACGTTTAACAAGGACATAGAATAACTAAAGAGCAAACAAACAAAATTGAACATCACAATAAATGAAATTAAAAATCGTCTAGAAGGAATCAATAGCAGAATAACTGAGTCAGAAAAATCAATAAGTGACCTGGAAGATAAAATAGTGGAAATAACTACTGCAGAGCAGAATAAAGAAAAAAGAATGAAAAGAACTGAGGACAGTATCAGAGACCTCTGGGACAACATTAAACACACCAAGATTCAAATTACAGGAGTCACAGAAAAAAGAAGAGAAAAAGAAAGGGTCTGAGAAAATATTTGAAGAGATTATAGTTGAAAACTTCCAAAACATGCAAAAGGAAATAAGTTCAGGAGGCCCAGAGAGTCCCATACAGGATAAATCCACAGTGAAACACACCAAGACACATATTAATCAAACTATCAAAACTTAAATACAAAGAAAAAATATTAAAAGCAACAAGGGAAAATCAATAAATAACATACAAGGGAATTCCCATAAGGTTAATGGCTGAGCTTTCAGGAGAAACTCTGCAAGCTGGAAGGTAGTGGCATTACATATTTAAAGTGATGAAAGGGAAAAACTTATAACCAAGATTACTCTAAAGAGTGAGGATCTCATTCAGATTTGATGGAGAAATTAAAAGTTTACAGATAAGCAAAAGTTAAGACAATTCAGCACCACCAATCCAGCCCTACAACAAATACTAAAGGAACTACTCTAAGCAGGTAAAACAAAAGAAGGAAAAGACCTACAAAAACAAATACAAAAAAATAAGAAAATGATAATAGGAGCATACATATTCATAATGATCTTAAATGTAAATGAATTACATGTTTCCACCAAAAGACACAGACTGGCTGCATGGATACAAAAACAAGACCCGTATATATGCTGTCTATGAGAGAGCCACTTCAGACCTAGGGACACATACAGACTGAAAGTGAGGGAATGGAAAAAGATATTCCATGCAAATGGAAATCAAAAGAAAGCTGGAGTAACACTTCTCATATCAGACAAAATAGACATTAAAATAGAGACTATCAGGAGAGAAAAAAGGACACTAAATAATGATCAAGGGATCAATCAAGGAATAAAATATAATAATTATAAATATTTACTCACCTAATATAGGAGCTCTTCAATACATAACAAAATGTTAACAGCCATAAAAGGGGAAATCAACAGTAACACAATAAGAGTAAGGGATTTTAACACCACACTTTCCCCAATGGACAGATCATCCAAAATGCAAATAAATAAGGAAACACTAGCTTTAAATGACACATTAGATCAGATGGACTTAATTGATATTTATAGGGCAGTCAATCCAAAAACAAGATAATACTTTCTTCTCAAGTGCTCATGGAACATTCCCCAGGATAGATCATATCTTGGGACACAAATCAAGCCTGAGTAATCTAAGAAAACAGAAATGATATTAAGCATTTTTTCTGACCAGAAAGCTATGAGATTAGAAAATACTTGTAAGAAAATAAATGTAAAAAGCACAAACATATGGAGGCAAAATATTACGCTACTAAATAAGGAAGAGATCACTGAAGAAATCTAAGAGGAAATTTAAAAATATATAGAAACAAATGACATTGAAACACAACACCTGAAAAACTATGGGATGCAGCAAAAGTAGTTCTAAGCAGGAAGTTTAGAGCAAAAGAATCCTACCTCAAGAAATAAGGAAAATCACAAATAAACAACCAAACATTACACATAAAGCATTTAGAAAAAGAAGAACAAAAATAACAAAACCCAAAGTTACCAGAAGTAAAGAAATCATAAAAATCAGATCAGAAATAAATGAAAAAGAAATGGAGACAATAGCAAAGATCAATAAAACTAAAAGCTGGTTCCTTGAGAAGATAAACACAAGGGATAAACGATTAGTCAGACTCATCAAGGAAAAAAGGGAGAAGACTCAAATCAACAGAATTAGAAATGAAAAAGGAGAACTAACAACTGACACTGCATAAATACAAAAGATTATGAGAGGCTACTACAAGCAACAATATGCCAATGAAATGGACAAAATGGAAGAAATGGACAAATTGTTAGAAAAGTACAACCTTGCAAGAATGAACAAGGAAGAAATAGAAAACATGAACAGACCAATCAAAGGCACTGAAATTAAAACTGCAATTAAAAATCTTCCAAGAAACAAAAGCCCTGGACCAGACTGTTTCACAGGTGAATTCTATCATTTAGAAAAGAGTATTCACCTTTCTTTCTCAAACTCTTCCAAAATATAACAGAGGGAGGAAAACTCCTAAAATCATTCTACGAGACCACAAACACCCTGACACCTAAACCAGAAAAAGATGTCAAAAAACTAGACCAATAACACTGATGAATATAGATGCAACAATCCTCAAAAAATACTAACAAACAGAATCCAACAGCTCATTAAAATGATCATAAAAATGATCAAGTAGGGTTTATCCTGGGAAGGCACGGATCTTTCAATATATGCAAATTAATCAATGTGATACACCATGTTAAAGACCAAAGGATAAAATCCATATGATAATCTCAATACATGCAGAAGAATCTTTCAACAAAATTCAACACATATTTATGATAAAAATCTCTCCAAAAAGTAGGCATAGAGAGGACTTATGTCAACATAATAAAGGTCCTATATGACAAACCCACAGCCAACATCATTCTCGGTGAATAAATAAAATTATTTCCTCTAACATTAGGAACAAGTCAAGGGTGGCCCCTCTCATCACTTATTCAAAATATATTTAGAAGTCTTAGCTAAAACAATCAGAGACAAAAAAGAAATAAAGGGAATCCAAATCAGAAAAGAAGAAATAAAACTGTGACTGTTTGCAGATAACATTATACTATATATGTAGAGTCCTAAAGATGCTACTAGAAAACTACTAGAGCTAATCAATGAATTTGGTAAAGTAGCAGGATACAAAATTAATGCACAGAAATCATTTGCACTCATATAATGATGAAAAATATGAAAGAAAAAATAAGGAAGCACTTTCATTTACCATTGCAACAAAAAGAATAAAATGCCTAGGAATAAACCTACATAAGGAGAAAAAAAGACCTGTTTGAGGAAAACTATAAGACACTGATCAAGTAAATTAAAGATGATACAAACAGATGGAGAGATACACCATATTCTGGGATTGGAAGAATTAGCATTCTGAAAATGACTAAAATACCCAAAGCAATCTACAGACTCAAGGCAATCCCTATCTAACTATCAAGGGCAATTTTCACAGAACTAGAAAAAAATTTCACAATTTTTATGGAAACACAAAAGAGCTCGAAAATCCAAAGCAATCTTGAGAAAGAAAAATGCAGCTGGAAGAATTAGGCACCCTGACTTCATACTATACTACAAAGCTACAGTAATCAAGAGAGTATGGTACTGGCACAAACACAAATATATAGTTCAATACAACAGGATCGAAAACCCAGAGATAAACCCATGTATATATGGTCACTGTATCTTTGATAAAGGAGGGAAGAACATGGAATCGAGAAAAGACAGCCTATTCAATAAGTGGTGCTAAGAAAACAGAAAAGCTACAAGTAAAAGAATGAAGTGAGAACACTCCCTAACATTATGTACAAAAATACCTCAAAATGGATTAAAGACTTAATGTAAGGCCAGACACTATAAAACTATTAGAGGAAAACATAGGCAGAACACACTGTGACATAAATCACAGCACAATACTTTCTGACACACTGCCTTGAGAAATGAAAATAAGAACAAAAATAAACAACTGGAACCTAATGAAAGTTAAAAGCTGTTGCACAGCAAAGGAAACAAGAAACATGATGAAAAGACAGTGCGCAGAAAGGGAGAAAATATTTGCAAATGAAGTAAATGACAAAGGATTAATCTCAAATTTTACAAGAAGCTCATGAAGCTCAATATCAAAAAAACAAAAAACCCGTATCAAAAATGGGCAGAAGACCCAAATAGACATTTCTCCAAGAAGATATACAGATAGTCAACACACACATGAAAGGGTGCTCAACATCAGTAATCATTAGAGAAATAAAAATCAAAACAACAATGAGGTATCACGTAACACTTGTCAGAATACCCATCATCACAAATTCTACAAAAAATACATGCTGGACAGGGTGGGGAGAAAAGGGAACTTTCTTGTCCTGTTGGTGGGAATGTAAATTGATACAGCCACTATGGAGAACAGTATGGAGGTTCCTTAAAAAATTAAAAATAGAACTACCATATGACCCAGCAATCCCACTACAAGGCATATACCCTGAGAAAACCACAACTCAAAAAGAGTCATCATGTACCACAATGTACATGGCAGCATTATTTACAATAGCCAGGACATGGAAGCAACCTAAGTGTCCATCAATGGATGAATGGATAAAGATGTAGCACCTATATACAATGGAATATAACTCAGCCATAAAAAGAAATGAAATTGAGCTTTTTGTAGTGAGTTGGATGGACCTAGAGTCTGTCATACAGAGTGAAATAATTCAGAAAGAGAAAAAAAATACTATATGCTAATACATATATATGGAATCTAAAAACAAATGGTTCTGATGAATCTAGGGGCAGGACAGGAATAAAGACACAGACGTAGAGAATGGACTTGAGGACATGAACTGGGGGAAGGGTAAGCTGGGAGGAAATGAGAGAGCAGCATTGACATATATACACTACCAGATGTAAAATATATAGCTAGTGTGAAGAAACTGCATAGCACAAGGTGATCAGCTTGGTGTTTGTGATCAACTAGTGAGGGGAGATAGAGAATGTGAGAGGGAGGCACAGGAGGGAGGGGATATGCAGATGTGTATGGATATAGCTGATTCACTTTGTTATACAGAAGAAACTAACAGCATTGTGAAGAAATTATACTCCTATAAAGATGTTAAAAAATAAATAAATTTTGAAAAGATTTTAAAAATTAAAAATATAAAATCCAAGGACAAACACACCAAGACAAATATTAATCAAACTAACAAAAATTAAGTACAGGACTTCCCTGGTGGTGCAGTGGTTGCGAGTCCGCCTGCCGATGCAGGGAACATGGGTTCATGCCCCGGTCCGGGAGGATCCCACATGCCATGGGGCCGCTGGGCCCATGAGCCATGGCTGCTGAGCCTGCATGTTCGGAGCCTGTGCTCCGCAATGGGAGAGGCCACAATGGTGAGAGGTCCGTGTAACGCAAAACAAACAAACAAAAAAAGTAAGTACAAAGAAAACATATTAAAAGCAGCAAGGGAAAAACAACAAATAACACACAAGGGAATACCCATAAGGCTAACAGCTGATCTTTCAGCAGAAACTCTGCAAGCCAGAAGGGAGTGGCAAGACATACCTAAAGTGATGAAGGATAAAAACGTACAACCAAGATTACTCTACCCAGCAAGGATCTCATTCAGATTTTATGGAGAAATTAAAAGCTTTACAGACAAGCAAAGGCTGAGAGTTCAGCATCACCAAAGCAGCTTTACAACAAATGTTAAAGGAACTTCTCTATGCAAGAAACACAAGAGAAGGAAAAGACCTACAATAAGAAACCCAAAACAATTAAGAAAATGGGAATAGGAACATACATATTGATAATTACCTTAAATGTAAATGGACTAAATGCTCCCACGAAAGGACACAGACTGGCATATGGATACAAAAACAAGACACGTATAGATGCGGTCCACAAGAGACACACTTCAGACCTAGGGACACATACAGTTTGAAACTGAGGGGATGGAAAAAGATATTCCATGCAAATGGAAATCAAAAGAAAGCTGGAATAGCAATTCTCATATCAGACAAAATAGACTTTAAAATAAAGCCTATTACAAGAGACAAGGAAGGACACTGCATAATGATCAAGGCATCAATCAAGGAAGAAGATATAACAATTGTAATTATTTATGCACTCAAAGTAGGAGCATCTCAAAAAATAAGGCAAATACTAACAGCCATAACAGGGGAAATCGACAGTAACACAGCCATACTACAGGACTTTAACACCCCACCTTCACCAATGGTCAGATCAACCAAAATGAAAATAAATAAGGAAAGACAAGCTTTAAATGATACATTTAAAAAGATGGACTTAATTGATATTTATAGGACACTCCATCCAAAAACAACAGAATACACATTTCTTTCAAGTGCTCATGTAACATTCTATAGGATAGATAATATCATGGGTCACAAATCAAGCCTTGGTAAATTTAAGAAAATTGAAATCATATCAAGTATCTTTTCTAATCACAACACTATGAGACTAGATATCAATTACAGGAAAAGATCTGTGAAAAATACAAACACATGGAGGCTAGACGATACACTACTTAATAACCAAGAGAGAACTGAAGAAATCAAAGAGGAAATCAAAAACTACCTAGAAACAACTGACAATGAAAACATGACAACCCAAAACCTATGGGATTCAGCAAAAGCAGTTTTAAGAGGGAAGTTTATAGTGATACAATCCTACCTTAAGAAACAGAAAACATCTCAAATTAAAAAACCTAACATTGCACCTAAAGCAATTAGAGAAAGAAGAATATAAAACCTGCAAAGTTAGCAGAAGGAAAGAAATCATAAATAACAGATCAGAAATAAGTGAAAAAGAAATGAAGGGAATGATAAGAAAGATCAATAAAACTAAAAGCTGGTTCTTGAGAAGATAAACAAAATTGAAAAAAGAATTAGCCAGACTCATCAAGAAAAAAAAGGGGAAGACTCAAATCAATAGAATTAGAAAAGGAAAAGTAACAATTGACAATGCAGAAATACAAAGGATCATGAAAGATTACTCCAAGCAACTCTATATCAAAAAAATGGACAACCTGGAAGAAATGGACAAATTCTTAGAAATGCACAACCTGCCGAGACTGAACCAGGAAGAAATAGTACATAGGAACAGACCAAACACAAGCACTGAAATTGAAACTGTGATTAAAAATCTTCCAACAAACAAAAGCCCAGGACCAGATGGCTTCACAGGTGAATTCTATCAAACACATAGAGAAGAGCTAACACCTATCCTTCTCAAACTCTTCCAAAATATAGCAGAGGGAGGAACTCTCCCAAACTCATTCTAGGAGGCCACCATCACCCTGATACCAAAACCAGGCAAAGATGTCACAAAGAAAGAAAACTATAGGCCGATATCACTGATGAACATAGATGCAAAAATCCTCAACAAAATACTAGCATACAGAATCCAACAGCACATTAAAAGGATCATACACAATGATCAAGTGAGGCTTATTCCAGGAATGCAAGGATTCTTCAGTATATGCAAATCAATCAATGTGATACACCATATCAACAAATTGAAGGAGAAAAACCATATGACCATCTCAAAAGATGCAGAGAAAGCTTTTGCAGAATTCAATGCCCATTTATGATAAAAAACCTGCAGAAAGTAGGCATACAGGGAACTTTCCTCAACATAATAAAGGCCATATATGACAACCCCACAGCCAACATTGTCCTCAATGGTGAAAAACTGAAACCATTTCCACTAGGATCAGTAACAAGACAATGTTGCCCACAATCACCACTATAATTCAACATAGTTTTGGAAGTTTTAGCCACAGCAATCAGAGAAGAAAAATAAATAAAAGGAATCCAAGTCAGAAAAGAAGAAGTAAAGCTGTCACTGCTTGCAGATGACATGATACTATACATAGAGAATCCTAAAGAAGCTACCAAAAAACTCCAAGATCTAATCAATGAATTCGGGAAAGTAGCAGGATACAAAATTAATGTACAGAAATCTCTGGCATTCCTATACACTAGTGATGAAAAAACTGAAGATGAAATTAAGAAAACACTCCCATTTCCCTTTCCAGCAAAAAGAATAAAATATCTAGGAATAAACCCACCTAAGGAGACAAAAGACCTGTATGCTAGAAATTATAACAAAGTGATGAAAGAAATCAAAGATGATACAAATAGCTGGAGAAATATACCATGTTCTTGGATTGGAAGAATCAACGTTTTGAAAATGAATCTACTACCCATTGCAAGCTACAGATTCAATGCAATCCCTTTCAAACTACCACTGGCATTTTTCACATAACTAGAACAAAAAATTTCACAATTTGTATAGAAACACAAAAGACCACAAATAGCCAAAGCAATCTTGAGAATGAAATATGGAGCTGGAGGAATAAGGCTCCCTGACTTCAGACTATACTACAAAGCTACAGTAATCAAGACAATATGGGACTGGCACAAAAACAGAAATATAGATTAACGAAACAGGATAGAAAGCCCAGAGATAAACCAATGCACATATGGTCATCTTATATTTGATAAAAGAGGCAAGAATATACATTGGAGAAAAGACAGCCTCTTCCATAAGTGATGCTGTGAAAACTCAACAGGTACATGTAAAAGTACCTGAAATTAGAACACTCCCTAACAACATACACAAAAATAAACTCAAAATGGATTAAAGACCTAAATGTAAGGCCAGACACTATCAAACCATTAGAGGAAAACATATGCAGAACTCTCTCTAACATAAATCACAGCAAGATCCTTTTTGACCCACCTCCTAGAGAAATGGAAATAAAAACAAAAATAAACAAATGGGACCTAATGAAACTTAAAAGCTTTTGCACAGCAAAGGATACCATAAACAAGACCAAAAGACAACCCTCAGAATGGGAGAAATTATTTGCAAATGAAGCAACTGACCAAGGATTAATCTTCAAAATTTACAAGCAGCTCATGCAGCTTAATAACAAAACAAAACAAACAACCCAATCCAAAAATGGGCAGAAGACCTAAATAGATATTTCTCCAAAGAAGATATTCAAATTGCCAACAAACACATGAAATAATGCTCAACATCATTAATCATTAGAGAAATGTAAATCAAAACTACAATGAGATATCATCTCACACCTGTCAGAATGTCCATCATCATAAAATCTAGAAACAATAAATTTTGGAGAGGGGTGTGGAGAAAAGGGAACACTCTTGCACTGTTGGTGGAAATGTAAATTAATACAGACACTATGGAGAACAGTATGGAGGTTCCTTAAAAAACTAAAAATAGAACTACCATACAACCCAGCAATCCCACTGCTGGGTATATACCCTGAGAAAACCATAATTCAAAAAGAGTCCTATACCAAAATGTTCATTGCAGCTCTATTTACAATAGCCAGGACATGGAATCAAAGCAACCTAAGTGTCCATCATCAGATGAATGGATAAAGAAGATGTGGCACATATATACAATGGAATATTACTCAGCCATAAAAAGAAACGAAATTGAGATATTTGTAGTGAGGTGGATGGACTTAGAGTCTGTCATACAGAGTGAAGTAAGTCAGAAAGAGAAAGACAAATACCGTATGCTGACACATATATACAGAATTTAAGAAAAAAAAGTCATGAAGTGCCTATGGGTAAGATGGAAATAAAGACACAGACCTACTAGAGAATGGACTTGAGGATATGGGGAGGGGGAAGGGTAAGCTGTGACAAAGTGAGAGAGTGGCATGGACATATATACACTCCCAATCATAAAATAGATAGCTAGTGGGAGGCAGCGCATAGCACAGGGAGATCAACTCTGTGCTTTGTGACCACCTAGAGGGGTGGGATAGGGAGTGTGGGAGGGAAGGAGATGAAAGAGGGAAGAGATATGGGAACATATGTATATGTATAACTGATTCACTTTGTTATAAAGCAGAAACTAACACACCATTGTAAAGCAGTTATACACCAATGAAGATGTTAAGAAAAATTAAAAATGTAAAATGCTACCATGACTTACTTAAATAAACATTATATTGAAATCTGAGGAGACTTTCCTATTATTACACTGGACATGATAAAGCTCTAAAAAACAGTGCAGAGTGAGGCTGAAAATACTGTATATCTTTATGACATTCACAGTAAGGGATGACTATGCCAACAGTTGAATATTCAATATTTCATTCAATCGAAATATCTTAACAGGAAGAACTGATGTATTTATAATCATCTTGCAGGTTTTCTTTTTAAAAGGGGCAATTTATCTATCATAGAATTTTAGTGGTTTTTTTTTTTTTTTTTTTTTTTTTTTTTTCAGTACGCGGCCCTCTCACTCTTGTGGCCCCTCCCATTGCGGAGCACAGGCTCCGGACATGCAGGCTCAGCAGCCATGGCTCATGGGCCCAGCTGCTCCGCAGCATGTGGGGTCTTTCCAGACCGGGACACGAACCCATGTCTCCTGCATCAGCAGGTGGACTCTCAACCACTGTGCCACCAGGGAAGCCCAGAATTTTAGTGTCTAACTTCTGATAGTATCCTCCAAAAATGTCTTTGAAAATATTGAACATATTAAAGATTGTAATTAAAATACACCAAGCAAATATTTGCATATATATGTGTATATATATTACATTGTGTATGTGTCCTATTATTTCATCCAATGCCTCTATGAAATTGACATTACAATTTCTATTTTATACATGATATACTGTGGCTCTGAGTGATTAAGTGATTTGTCCAATATCACACCGTTGGTGAGTGGTTGACCTGGAATTGAAATAAGATATGTCTTATTTTAAAGCCTGTATTAAATTCTATGCTCTTCTGATTCCAAATAGTATTTTGCAATTGTGTAATGTTTTACATCTTTATAGTAGTTCCTTGCATGATATTTATTTATAGTGACTTTTCTCAGTTGCAAATACTGTTATTTCCATATATATATATATATATGCTACTAAATTATTTGTATATGATCAACAAAGTAAATAAGAAGGAAAGAAAACAGTGGTTCTGTTTAATCTTTCTTTTGAATGAACAAAAATGAAACAGCCAATCAAAGTGCATTTCATTTTTAACCTCAAACTGACCCTGTCCTTTTCTCTCTGAAAAACAACTATCCAAGGACAGTTAACCCCAGAGACACTAATTTTAACCTTTTTCATAACAATCTTATACTTAGAAAACGATAATAGTAGTACATTATAATATAGCTTTCAGACTACAGAAAAACCCTTCAATTTTTAATAAGTTAATACTCAGATATGAGAGTGAAAATATAAGCAGGTCAAGTTAATCCTCCCACAAACTATTTTTAAGAGAAAAATATAGACACATAACTATATGCCTTCTTGGGGACAAAAAGACAAAATTATTACATTTTCTTCTGAATCATGTACAATACTCTTACACTCTACCATCCTGTTTTCTAGAATACTTTATTTCTATACATAAACTCTACTTTTTTAAATCTTTGTATCCCTTTAAGACCATTGCTTCTTCCAGCAACTAATCTTGTCTCCCTTAATTGAGCAGGTCACCTCCAAAGGTCATACATACATATCTCTTTGCAATCTCATTTATTATATTCAAGGACTCTCACAACCACTACGATCTATGTGAGTGTGTCAGCAGTTCCATTTTATCTGTACCCAGAAATTGCAATTTCCTTATTGAAGTCTGGAAGTTCTCTCCAAGGACTCTCTCCACAGTACAAATAAATGGAAGGGTACTGAATTAGAACATTGAATACTTTGGTTATTTTCCACAAACAATAAATAAGAAGTATCACAAGGGTGCAGATGAATCCAATATATAGCTCGAAAGAAAACCTCTTCTACAAAGACAAAGGCCAGCTCCGATTTCGGCCATGGTAAGTGAAAGGATAATGCCTATGTGAGTTTTCTTTTCTAGGTTTGCTTACCATCCAATCAATTAAGAAACATATTTTAGTTATATACCAAGAGTAATAAGATTCATAGCAAATGTTACCAGTGTAGGAGTTGTGGATCTCCTGGAGTTTGGGAGATATAGGAACTGAATCTACTTAGCAGGAGGTAAAAGGGGAGTAAAATGGCATACTTTTTCTAATACTTTCTGGCTTCCAATCCAATACCAACAATGATTTGTGGATATAGATTTAGTAATCACTTCAATAACTATTATAATAAAAGAGTGAATAACCTAGTTTTAATTGAGTAATAATACAGGTAAGATGAATTTTGAGGGGGTCATAATAAGAGGTTTAGTAAAAACATTTCTGTAGCTGGTGATTTCTTATCTGTAAATAAAATCACAACTCTATTATATTCACCCAATTTTTTAAGATAAATCTTTCCTCCGGAGGAAAAAATGAGTCTATCATTGTGTTTTACCTTTAATTTCCCTTTGCTTGGTTAATCCTTGCCTCAGTTTCAGATCATACAACTTAACATTCCTTGACAGAAACTAGTACACAAAAATTAAAGTAATGCAAGTCTATTGTGGAACAGTTTATGATCACTAAAAAGCCTTAGAGTTCAATTAGTGCATGCAGGATTTCTAGATATAGCAAATAAAAATACAGGATACCTAGTTAAATTTGAATTTTAGATAAACAATAAATATATCTTTTTAGTTAAGAATTTCCCATGCAATATTTGAAACACTCTTTTGTTTAAAAAGATCATTGTTTATCTGAAATCCAAATTAAACTGTGCTTCTGAATTTTGTCTGTCAGTCATATCTGTGCAGGAACTAGTATATAATGAATGGTATTTATCAGGGGCTGAGGAGAGTGGGAAATGGGATGTTGATCAAATGGTACAAAATTTCAGTTAGTGAAGATGATTAAGTCCTAAAGATATACTGGACAGCATAGTACCTATAGTTAACATAGATTTTTTTTTTTTTTTTTTTTTTTTGTGGTATGCGGGCCTCACTGTTGTGGCCTTTCCCATTGCAGAGCACAGGCTCCGGACGCGCAAGCTCAGCGGCCATGGCTCATGGGCCCAGCCGCTCCGCGGCATGTGGGATCCTCCCAGACCGGGGCACGAACCCGTGTCCCCTGCATCGGCAGGCGGATTCTCAACCACTGAGCCACCAGGGAAGCCCCAACATAGACTTTTAATATATATTGTATACTTAAAGATTTGCTAAGAGGGTAGATCTTAAATGTTTTTGTCACAAAAAATATAAAGAGAGCAAGAGGAAACTTTTTGAGACAATGGATATATTTATGGCATAGATTTTGGTAATGGTTTCATAGGTATACACTCACCTCCAAATTCATCATGTGGTATACATTAAATAGGCACAGATTTTTGTATGTCAATAATACCTTAATAAAGTGGTTAAAAAACTAATTGGATTGATCATTTTGAGTTTTATTAATTACTTGATATTTTAACACTACAAGGGTGTGTGATGGTAGTTGTGTCAATCCATGTGATAAAGATTGATCTAGTTTTGTCATGGGGACAAGGTAAGTGATTTTACAAGTTTTTAATCATTTCAAAGTTCGTCTATGTGGAGGAAAAATGTTAATTTTAATATGAATATTACATAGTATTAAGTCAATTTAAAAGTGGTATGATAAACATCCAACAATCTAGTGCAAGATATATGAACTTAAAAATATAGGACATTTAACTTATTTTTTTTCTTAAACTGATACAAGGCAAGCTACATCTTTTTTTTTTTTCAAGCTACATCTTTGACTCATCATCTAAGTTACCCCAAAGCAATGAAACAAATAATATCTTAAATACATGTATTACAATGTAGTATGAATATAAATCATAAAATGGGGAAATGGGTAAATATTGAGGATTACTATACTGTTGGTATTTTTAACAGTTTTATTGAGATATAATACAATTCTATTCTATTGATTTATATGTCTATCCTTAAGCCAGTCCCACACTCGCTTGATTACTGTTGCTCTGTACCATTGGTATTTTATTTTTTTATTTTTTTAAAGATTTATTTATTCATTTATTTATTTATTTTATTTCTGACTGTGTCGGTTCTTAGATGCAGCACATGGGATCTTTTATTGTGGTGCCTGGGCTTCTTTCTAGTTGTGTTGTGTGGGTTTTCTCTTCTCTAGTTGTGGTTCACAGGCTCCAGGGAACATGGGCTCTGTAGTTTGCAGCACGTGGACTCTAGTTGAGATGCAGGAGCTCAGTAGTTGTGGCATGCTGGCTTAGTTGCCCCACAGCATGTGGGATCTTATTACCCTGACCAGGGATCAAACATGTGTCCCCTGCATTGTAAGGTGAATTCTTTACCACTGCACCAGCAGGGAAGTCCACCATTGGTGTTTTAGATTTAATTACCTTTGCTTCCATACCTATGTCATAGATGTTATATGTTTTCATCTATGCTTATAAATGCAGAATTACAAATTATGATACTTCTGAAAGCTTCTGGAATAAATAATAACATGAAAGATTTTTTGTTTGTTTGTTTGTTTTCATTGGGATAGGCTGTTGAATAATGTCCTTCATTATAGGAAGCTCTTTTTTTAGGTACTTTGAAATGACATAGTGTTTTATAACTGCAATCCACTGTGAAATGGTCCAAATGAGAGTGTTTTATTTCATGAGTGATTTGGAGTGGGAAATGAGTTAAGGAGGGCTAAATTGGATGACTTGTTACAACCCTTTGACCCTCAAAATAAGCCTCAAAACATTATCCATCTCATCCTTTGGAGAGGAAGAAAACTTTTCCATTAATTAAATCCATGATTGAACTAAAACATCCCTTAAATTTGAGGTACAAATAAAGTCATTACTCTTATTTTTTCATTTATTTTTGTGCTACCTTGTAATGAGGACTTTAAGCATTTCCCTGTGGGAATGTTTACTTGGATTATCATATAAACACTGAGATTTATATTGTCATTACTTTTCTCTGTCAAACAGGTTTGTTGTCTCATTATTGAAAAGAGGTCATACTCATTTTTTTACAATTTGACAAATAAAATGATTAAATGATTCTACCCTCATTCTGATATTTGCACAGGATGAAGTGATTCTTTGAGAGAAGGCAATGCCACTACTGTAGAGTTAAGAATTCAAATGTGCTCAAACTTAAGCTCACTAGGTTGTACATTTTTCATAACATTTCTACCTCAAAGGCTGTCAGTATCTCCAGAAGCACAGGACCAGTAGGTATACCTGTAGTTTCACAAACCATCAAAAATCAACTCCTCTCCTTAATGTTTCTGTTTTTGTTTTAATCCTCAAAACACTATTTTTGTCTGCTAACAGCACCTTTCTCCTGAATATGGTGCTACTATTCCTATTCATCCCTTTTTGCAAGACAACCCTCTGTTAATCTGGAAACCATTACCTACTCTTTTAAAGGCATTTATTGGGCTTCCCTGGTGGCGCAGTGGTTGAGAGTCCACCTGCCGATGCAGGAGACACAGGTTCGTGTCCCTGTCCGGGAAGATCCCACATGCTGCAGAGTGGCTGGGCCCGTGAGCCATGGCCGCTGAGTGTGCGTGTCCGGAGCCTGTGCTCCTCAACGGGAGAGGCCACAACAGTGAGAGGCCCAAGCACTGCAAAAAAAAAAAAAAAAAAAAAAAAAAAAGCATTTATCTTTTGCAATTCAAAAATTATTTTCCCTTCTAAATGAAGGTTCCCTAAGTGTCCATATATACCCTCCTATGAGGAGGTACTTCAGTTACCTAAGGGAATTTTCTAATACCACTCTTGCTAAGAAAATAGAGAGAGAGAGAGAGAGAAACTCTACCTGAGTACCCCATCTTTAATAAGCTCCTTACTAACTGAAATTTTAACATGTCTGACTGTGAAACATTCATTAATGTGAAAATCCTTAATAATTAATTCACCAGTAAGAACATCCTGATTGGGTGGCATTTTGATATTATCACAGTAAGGTTGAAGGGGAGTTTATAAAAGGTTAGAAAATTAAATTAGAGAAAAATTTTATATTAAAAGTGATGAATGAACAAAGACTGTAGTACCTACATATACATGCTGCTATTATTCTGGTGCCTAACACTGTGCTATATGTTTCAGATTATAAGAGAAAATTAAAGATGTTGTCCCTGGAAAGTCTGGGAGTATTTTTAATCTTTTTGCATAAATATGACCTGCATACAAGAAATAATTAGAGAAGTTTAAGAAAGTACTGTGTGTTCAAGGATTAAAATTAGTGATATAATAACAAATGTTTTAGTCTGATGGAACAATGCTTCCCATTTATTATTTTCAATGATAGTCTTCAGGGAATAAACTACAAAGGAATTTTTCTGATAAAACTGCATATGCCTTTTTAATCCTTGATAATATGAAATAACAGCTAATCAAGGTTATCTAGGATGGTTATTGCTTCCTGCAACATATATTAAGGTCAGCTTTCAAACCAGAAGAGTTCCTGAGGATATACTTGTGCTTAATGTTTTCCATTGTTAAGAGTGTTAAAAATTTCTCAGTATTTAACCAAATCTTAAATTGTCTGTAAAAATCAACAGTAAAAAATGATTTGAATTTATTTTATTGCAATACTCTGCTACTATACAACATAAACAATATAATATATATTTACCATATACAAACAGCCATATTGTGCATTGGGGGAAACTTTACAATGATACATGAGAAATTGTAAGTTTTCATTAATATTAATGGTATGTACACATCTAAAACTCAAGCTACTACAATATAAGAATTTTCTTTGTTTTGGAAAACTGGAAAGCACATTTGGTTGAAAAGTTTACTCTGTATATTCTTCTGCAATAGTTTCAGCTAAATAATGTATTTGTGTAGGTTTAAATCCACTCTATATTTAGTTTGCCCATGAGATAAGAAACTAAAAGGTTATAAACATTATTATTGATGAGAAATAAGAAGGCTAACAACAATCAAGTAATTATTTTTTATTATAAAGATAAATGGAGAAAACTTCTGGCTGTAAGGACAATATATAATAAGATATATTAAAGATAATTTTCTTATAGAAATTACAAATCGACAAAATCATTAGTTGTAAAGGGACATTTATCTTATGATTATATTCAATAATAGAAAATTACTGACTAGACGTATGAAAACAAATAAGACCATACACTAAACACCAAGAGTGAGCAAATATGTCCTCCTTGGGGAAGAATAGGAATACAAACATTCCTATTTTTAATGCACAGAGGGGCAATTAAATCCTTTAGCAATTGTTATAGGATATAATATATATGACCATCTTTCATACTTGTCTTATTGATTTCACCAAAGTGAAATGCTCAGCAAAGTAGCATTAATTTTAAAACTTACAGAAGAAAAACATGATGCTATTAAAAATGAAAAATTTTCATACTGTATCAAAAGATTTTCATTTTAAAAATGCATCTAACTCCCAATTCCCACATCTAATTGTGGACAATAATTTAATGGACAAGAATTCATATTTCAAAATTTGGACCTCTATTGGGTGAGATGGAGAGAGACTTTGGGAAAGGGTTTATGAGATCATAACAAGAACAAGGTCCAGTCAGACCCCAAAATGGAATAGAAACATCATGCTTTCCATGGGATCCATTTGGGGGTTTTCTCCTGAATCAATATCCTGAAAAAATTATATTTTTTCTTCAGTTTTTTTGGACCACAGATGTTTTGGGCACAGCGTTGTCAATTACATAATATATTATATTCATCATATTTGCCTTATTTCTTCTGTACATCTGCCTTGGGTTTTAAAGCATATGATTCAGAGTAATATTTAATCAAAGAAATTTTATAGATATTATGCAGATTTGTTTCAACAAAAAGACTGTCTAAATTGGCTAATGACAAAATGTATATTCTAGGCAAAGGGTTTCTCTAGACATGAATCTAAGGGAATATTTTCCAAGACAGATAATTTTTTTTTAAAAATGTTATTGTCTACTTTTTCATCAGAACATTGAAAACAAAAATGCTCACAAACAAACACTGGTAAAGATGTAAAAAAAATAGATACATAAGTATTAATTGTAAGAAAAATATTAATGGTACTGATTATTCTAGTTTAAAACCAGGGTAAAGGGGCTTTCCTGGTGGCACAGTGGTTGAGAGTCTGCCTGCCAATGCAGGGGACACGGGTTCATGCCCTGGTCTGGGAAGATCCCACATGCTGTGGAGCGGTTGGGTCCATGAGCCATGGCCACTGAGCCTGCGTGTCCAGAGCCTGTGCTCCACAAAGGGAGAGGCCACAACAGTGAGAGGCCCACGTACCACAAAAACAAACAAACAAACAAAAAAAACACAGGGTAAATATTAAGATATTGATACATGAATGAGCCGGATAATGAATATATCAATTTTATAGTCTTCATAGATTAAAATATGTACTGGTACCCCCCAACCAGAATCATCTTACTTGCATGCAGTAAATCAAATTGTAAGAATTTTTGCCAACATGGATGATTTGAGTTGATTTGCAGGCCTCTCCACCTTAAAATACTTTAAAATACTGGATAAAGTAGAAAACATAACATAGCAAAAACAACACGAAAAATAAAATGGATGAGTACAAAAGAAGAAAAAAAAATACTCTGGTTCTGGAAACAAAAAAGGAGACAAAATCAGATATTTTAGAATTAGCTTCTCCATAAATGGCAGAAGGCCAATAAGATTATTTAAATATATGTCCACAAATTATGTGATAGTAATCTTGTTCAAAGCTGCATTTGAATTGTCCTCCTCCTTGAATATGGGCTAATATCTTTTTATTTTTTTTAATTTTTTTTTTTTGGCTGCATAGAGAGGCATATGGACCTTAGTTCCCCAACCAGTGATCAAACCCATGTCCCCTGCAGTAGAAGCACAGTCTTAATCACTGGACCATCAGGGAAGTCTCAAATATAGACTAATCTTAATAATTCATTTATAATAAATAGAAGAATGCAATGGAAATGATCTGTATATTTTCTGAGATTAGATAAGAAAAGGCAATACATTTTATACCTGTATCTTTATGTTTGCTCTTGGAATCCAGCAGTGATACAGTGAGGAAGCCATGTGGCTATAGAAATAGGCCACTAGTAAGTGTTCTGGCCACAGCACCATTCATTCACTTGAGTTCCCACCATCAATCACCATGCAGGTTGTCAGCATCTTGGTGGTATAAGTCATTCCTTCTTTCTCTCCCATTTTTTAAAACAACTAATTAGACATCCATACATGAACAAAAGTGTTTTGACACCCTATTCTAAGGGAACCGGGAGGACTTTTGCCCACCTATGTATTTGAAAATAAACAAAATAGTAATGGCTGTAGATCCAAGGGAATTGGAGAACATTTCTCACTGATACTTGCCGTACTTGCCATGGTGAGGAAAATAAACATGGAGAGTGCTGACCTGGGTAGATAGTCATAGTGAGAAAGAATTTGTTGAAGTCCAGTCCACCTGAAGGGAGATTCCAGAACACCATCAGAGTGGAATAGAGATGAGTTTGGATGAAGAGGACATAAAGGAATTTTGCCAATGCTGCCCCCCACCCCTGGGTGACACTGCATGGGGTTAAGTTGTCATGCAGCAACCAGAGCAACCTTTCTCAGTTGGAAGGTGGGAAACCAGGACCTCTCTTGTTGAAGAGGTGAAAAAAATGTGTGATCACAGATGGAGAAACCTATTTTTCACCTGCAGCACCCTGGTCTTTGAGATGGGATCTCCTTGACTGGGGGGAGGGAAGAGAAAAGAAAGGAAACAGATCAGAATATCAAGGGACATTAAAGGAATGTTGTTTCTGTGTCTGCTTCAGGACATAAGAGGAAGTCTACCCATAAGCCTCTGGGACTACTTCACTTGAGGACCTCCCCACTGGGTCAATGGGCAACCCCAACACCTCAAGTGCTATACCCACACCTCTCCCCACCCTGTGTCCAGCTTCTTACATGCACTCCCAATTGCAGCAGTGAGAGCAGGTGGGGTAATTGGAGTGGTCTCAGACAAACAAATCAGAGTCTGTGGGCAAGGGAGACACCACAAACAGGAGCTATATTGCCAACTTCCAAAAAACATAAAAAAGAGGTTTCCTGAAGCCAGCCTGGTGAATTATAGAATGAGAGAAAATACAAAAATTAAGAAATCTGCCACAAGAGGTAGTAAGAAAAGTGGAGCAGATATATTCATAATAAGCCTAGGAAATCCCAGAGAAGCAATACAATAGAGCAGTACCCTGTCTGAAGATGGCCAGTAAAAATATTTCAAATATGAAAGAGCAGAGCAAAAATACAAGGAACTTTAAAAATCAAGGGAGTACTCCATCATCAAAATATATCTATGATTCTCCAACAACTGAGCTCAAAGACATGGAATATTGCAATTTAGCTGATAAAGATTTCAAAAGAACTGTATTGAACAAACTCAACAAGTTACAAGAAAATTCAGAAAGTCAGTTCACTGAGATTAGAAAAAAGATACATAAACAAAAGGAGCTCTTTACAAAAAAGAAACAGTAAAATATAACCAAACAGAAATCTGGGGCTACAGAATTCAATGAATGAGATAAAGAATAAAAGAAAGAGCATCTATAGTAGAGCAGATGGAAGATAGAATCAGTGATTTGGAGGATAGGAATTTTGAAATAATATAGTTATGAAAGAACAACAACAATGAAAAGACTATATATGAGTGAAGAAAGCATGTATGATCTATGGACTCAATCAAAAAAAAAAAAAAATCTGAATAATTAGTATTCCAGAAGTAGAAAGAAAGAGAGTAGAAAGTTTAGTAGAAGAAATAATAGCTGAGAACTTCCCAAACCTGGGGAAGACTTGAACATACACATCCAAAAAGTCAATAGAACACCCTATTATCTCAATGCAAAAAAAAAAAAAAAAAAAACTTCTTCAAGATACATTATAATGAAACTGCCAAAAATCAAGGATTAAAAAATAATCTTAAAGGAAACCAGGCAAAAAAGAGAGTAATCTGTAAAGGAATCGTGATTAGACTACAAGTGCATTTCTCAGCAGAAGCCCTACAGGTCAGGAGAGAATGGAGTGACATATTTAAACTGTTAAAAGGTAAAAATTGCCCACCAAAAATACTTTATCTGTCAAAATTATCCTTCAGATATGAAGTAGAAATAAAGGTTTTCTGAGACAACAAAAGCTGAGGGAGTTTACCATCATTAGACCTGCCTTTCAAGAAAGGAGTTCTTTAAGCTGAAATGAAAAGATGCTAATCAATGATATGAAAGTACACAATACACAGATAAAGTTAAAAAATAAACCACCAGAATTAGAAAACTGTAACTCCATATTAGGATGGTGTTAGAAATAATTCTAATTTGTCTCTCTCATCCATTGTATCATTGCTGTCATTCATTTCAATTATATATAAGAACATATATACAATGAAGATATATGTATATACAAAAGCATATGTAATTAAATAAATTGTTGTTTTTATTATTATTTTGAACAAACTTAACTTACTTCAATTAAGAATAAGAGAAATAAAAATTTGTTATTTTACTTTAATTTATTCCTTCTTCTATATGTGTTTCTGATATACATCATTTTCTTCTCTCTAAATAACTTCTTTTAACATTCTTTGCAAGACACGTTTACTGACAACATATCCTCTCAATTTTTGTTTGTCTGAGAAAGTCTTTATTTCTCCTTCACCTTGTAAGGATAATTTTGCAGGGTACAGAGTTCTAAGTTGTTTCTGTTTTTCTCTCAACACTTCAAATATTTTACTCCACTCTCTTATTGCTTACATGGTTTCTGAGAAGAAGTTGATGTCATTGTTATCTTTGTTCTACCATAGGTAAGTGGTCATGTTTTTCTTACTTCTTTCAGAATATTTTCTTTATTTTTGATTTTCTGTAGTTTGAAAAAGATATACCTAGTTATAGTGTTTTTGGCATTTATTCTGTTTGGTGTTCTGTGAGCTTCCTGGATCTGTGGTTTAGTATCCATCAATAATTTGGAGAAATTCTCAGTCATTATTCTTTCAAATATTTCTTCTCTTCCTTTCTTTCCTTATTTTCCTTTTGGTACTTACATTGTAGTTTTCCCACAGTCCTTGGACATTCTGTTCATTTTTTATTTAGTCTTTGTTCTCTTTACTTTTTTCACTTTTTAAAGTTTCTATTGATACATTTCAAGCTCAGAGATTATTTCCTCAGTGTATCCAATCAACTTAAAAGCCCATATCAAAGGCATTCTTAATTTCTGTTGCAGCTTTTTTGATTTATAAAATTTCTTTTTGGTTCTTAAGATTTCCATCTTTGCTTACATTGCCCATCTGTCTTTTATGCTCTCTATATTATCCATTGAATCCCTTAGTATTATTAATCACAGTTGCTTTAAATTTCTAGTCTGCTAATTCTAATATCCCTACTATGTCTGGCCTTGATGTCTGCTCTGTCTCTTCAAATTATGTTTTTGCCTTTTAGTATGCCTTGTAATTTTTTTCTTGATAGCCAGACATGATTTAGTGGATAAAAAGAACTGCTGTAAATAGGTTTTTAGCAACGTGGCAGTAAGGTATGGTAGGAGGGTAAATGTTCTATAGTCCTACAATTAGGTCTTAGTCTTTTGGTGAGCTTATGCCTCTGCACTGATCTTCACAAGTATTTTTTAGGTTTTTTTTCCTTCCCTCTTAGGTGGGAGAGAACAGCTACAGTGGACTGGATTTGTGTGTTTCCTTTCTCCCTCATGGAAAACTAGGTCAGTTAGGGTCTTATAATACTCCAGCAGGGTAGGCTCTGGTTAAATAGTTTCAGCTGATGGCAGTGCTCTGGTGTATTTCAAAAGGGTTCCATATCCCCTCCTCCTGCTGGAAGCATGGGGAGATTTTTCTCCAATATTTACTGTGGGAACCTAGTTGAGCTCCTGGACATAAATCTCAATATTGTGGGGTTCCTTTATAACTGGGTCGCCCTGGAGTTTTTAACTCTTAGAATTGTCCACACTGAGCAAGTCATCAATTACAATTCAGGTATTTCTACTCCGACAGTGTTTCCTGCAGCAGTTTACACTCATTATTCTCTGTTCCAGTAAGCCATGACTCCATGTGTTCACTTAGCTGTCTTTCCAATCTTGGGCACAACAATTTACCCTATGTTCTCCCCTCTCTTATGGACCCAAGGAGAGTTGTTGATTTTTCAGCCTATTCAGCATTTTAGTTATAGTTAAAACAGTGAGGCAACTTCCAAGCTTCTTACATGTGCAACCAGAAACCCATTCTTTTAAATATAGTTTTAAATTTTCTAAATGGAAGTTTATTTAATAGATGTTACACGTTTCTAGTTTCATTGTAGTGTGATCAACATATTTTTGCTCTTTCTGCTTTATTGAACTTATTGAGGTTTTCTTTATCATTTATTACAAGTCCATATTTTGTATTTGTATCTTCCATATGTGCTTGAAAAGATTGTACAGTCTCTGTTATTGGGATATATATATATATATATATATATATATATATATATATATATATATATATATGTATTGGTATAGAAAACAGTATACACGAATCAGAGATGCTATGCTCTTTAACCTATTATGTTCCCATTTAACCTGTCTTAGAGTATGAGTGTTATAAATTCTTCTAAAATTACTTTGTTTCTGTTTATTTCTTCTTAGATTTTTTTGTAGTTTCTTCTTTTTTGATCATTGAAGATTTATTTGGACAGGGCAGCTGTTCCAATTTTATCCTCATTTTGTGTTGTGGACTTTATCATTATAAAGATTTCTTCTGTGCCAGTTTTAATGCTTTTGTTCTGACTTCTACCCTGCAGAGTATTAGGTTCATAAGCTTTGCTTTCTTATTGTTTGCCTTTTCTTTGTAAATGTTTGCTAATCCTCTTATTTTGGCCCTTTTAAATCACTTTTCTTCATGTGTTGTTCTTGTAATCATCGTGTCCTATTTCTCCACAGAATTTGCTTTCTTTTATTGTTATGGATTTTGTTTTTATATTTTGTTTTATATTTAGGAGTTTTATATTTTTATTTGAAAATTTATTTTTACCTTTATATTTTTACAATATCCTTAGTCCCCTCTTTTCTTACTCAGGCTTCTACTCTTTAGTTTGCCATCTTTAACTGATATCTTTTTACTTACATTTACTACTGTGTGGCAATTAATAAGATTATTCTGGATACCACATTCTCTGATCCTTCTCCTTTTATAATATACATCCTTTTTACATTATCAGAACACATAACATCAAAATACACCCTCTTCTTACATCCTTGCCCCATCTATGTTTTAGTCCATGTTTTGCAATTGCACATGCTTAATGATGTGCACCAATCCTTTCTCTAAAATTTCCACAGTAATACCTTGGTTAGGAGAAATTTGTCCTCATCTAAATTTATCATGAAGAGCTTGTGAGCACAGTACTCCCTAAATCATTATATGCTTGAAAATATCTTATTTTTACTTTGAAACTTGAAGGGCAGTTAGCTTGATAAGTTCTGTCCAAAGACACAGGAAAATTATATTATGGATCATTATTGAATTAAATTATTTTTATCATGACATTTAAATATCTTCAGTGTAAAGCCTGGTGTAATTTCAAATCCTTATATCAATAATTCTTAAGCTAATATAGACTGAAAAGCATTCACAAACCAAATGAATAACAACAACAACAAAAAGCTAATTTAATTTAAATTTCAAAATTAATTTAATAGGGTGTATGAATATAACTTTACTAAAATTAAATTGCTGTCCTAAATGAAAATATAATACTAACTGCTAAAACATAATTTCATTTGATTTCAAGTGCATCATTCCTATTATATAGCAGAACATTTGTTCTGGTATATAATATATAAAATATATTATATATATAATATGTTTAATATATAAAATAATATATATGAATATTTGCTTAATATTATCCTATTAAATACCAGAACTATTTGTTCGTATAGACTACTGTGAGAATTCAATACATGATTTGCAAATGATATCCACTTCTATTCTAATCTTATTAGCTAGTGATAATTTGTAGTAGTTCTCTTTGTGACTAGTATAATTGTTAATTCCACAAAACTTCTCAGTCATTTATTTATATCATAAGTATTTATGGAGCACCAATTTTGTGTGGGTTTCTGTTCTAGGTGCTAAGAATACAACAGTCAAACAGAGCATCTGCCCACATAAAACTTAAATGCCGGAAAGGTATATGATATATAAATAAGCAGATACATAATTATAATGTCAGGTAATGATAAATGATATAAAGAAAAAAGAAGCAGCATAGGAAGATTTTCAGTGATTGTCAGAGAAGGCTGCAAAAATTTGCCTTTGATCAGAGAGATAAATAATGCAAATGGAGTGAGGCATTCAGATATCTGGAAGGACGTTTCAAGCAGAAGATACAATAAATGCAAAATTTTGAAGTAGTGTACTCATTTACAAGAGAATTCAGATGATCTAAAAAACATTTTAAAGTATAATTAAGATAAGTATATACATTGTATAAAAGTGTAGAAAAATGTGAAACATTTCATATTATGTCTATTGAAAGCAAATTAATAAAAATTGACATGAGTTGGACATATTTTCTTGCAACTGTAAAATAATGCTCCATATTTAATGTTTTTATTTTGGAGAAATTACTTTTGATTATATTCAACTTTGGGGAAACTGGTGAACTACTTAAATTTCTGGAAACTGACAATTGTGATTGGAATACATTCACATTTTAAAATTTTAGATGTTTTGTCTTTATTGCATTTTTATATTATTTGTACTTTGAAACAATGTCAAACTTAGAAAAATATGGCAAGAACCATACAATAAAATTTTTCCTGAAATATTTACTAGTATGCTGTCAAACTGATGCCCCATTACCTCTGAAAACCTCAATACAAACCATCACAATCAAGAAATATACATTGATATTTTGTAGACATATTATTCTCAGACCCCATACAAGTTTCAACAATTCTCTCAACAATGTACTTTATAGTAAAGAAAAAATTCAGTTCAGAATCATGTGTTGTATTTATTTTTCATGCCTCTTTCTCTATTCTCTTTCATCCTTTCTCAGTCTTTATCTGCCTTTCATGAAGATTACAAGATTGATATTTGGGTATGTCTAATGTTTCCTTATGATTATATTCAGAGCAGGCATCTTTGGTAAGGATACCACTGAAGTGATGCTATGCCATTCTTACTGTGTTGTATAATAACTCATAGGGTGCCAGTTTGATCACTTTGATCACTTGACATGCTTCTTCACTAGAGTTACATATTTTCCTTTTGCTCTTAAAAAACATTTATGAGGAGATATTTTGAGCATCCTTTTCCTTATCAAAATTTGAATTTATTATTTTATGTTAGTACAATTTAGTGGTTTCTAGTTCAATTTCAAGTTGTTATTATCATTATTTATTCTTAATGCCAAAATTGACAAGTGGGAACACCTTTAAGTGGGATTCTATAGCCCTTTTTTGTTGTTGTTTTGTTTTAATTTATTTTTGTTAGATATCACTGAAGTATAATTTTCACAAAATAAAATAAATCTCTTTTCTGTGTGCAATTTGATGATTTTTAACAAGTGTATCTGGGCATATAGACACTACTACAAGATATAGAATGTTTCCAACTTGGGGGAAATTTTTCACTGATTCTCTCACATTTTACACATAAGATATCAACAGTCAATTTGTTCCGGACTATCTTTTTAAAAATATTTCTATAAGCAGATAATCTTGGAATAATAGAGTTGTTTCTTACTTTCTAAAAATGGAAGTGTTTTCTTCCTCAGAGCAGATTTATTTACATTTTAGGATAGTAAAGATAGAGATGTTTCCCTCCCCTCCACAAAGCAAATTAGCGTACCTCCAAGGTAATAAAGAAAATGCCCCTTTCCAGATTGGATTGTATTAAGGTAATTTGTGATGCCAATTACAGATGGTTTTGGAGATAAAAGTGTCTCAGAGTTTTTCAAAGTGTGTCTAGGCTCCCTTAGTGAATCTGGATAAATTATAATAGTTATTGTCATTACTCTAGAAAACTCCCTTAGGTTTTATGTTAAAACAAGGAAAACAGTTAAGAAATGTTATAATGACAAAAGGTCACAGATTTCCTGCATTAAGGCAGCCCCTTTAAAAAAGGTCACCTCTGTGTGAGATGCTTGACTAACTCCTTGAGTTAGTCAAGGAGTATAGACACTGGGGACACACTCAGAAAGCAATGTGGGTGTGGCTGTTGAAGCAAAGGATTCCCAAAGCTGAAATAGTTGCTATCAGTAATAATGACCTTGTCGTCTAGTATAGGGCTTTGGACAGGTTGAAAACAGTGGAAGTTTATGTGGTTGAACCATGAGTAGTTTCTTTGATGCTCAAAACTAAAAGTAAATGTGTCTTGCTTATTGGGATGAAGCCACACTCTCCCTCCATATCCCTGATCCCTTACTCCCCATTCTACCTTGACATCGGCAGTTTTAAAGCAAAAAGTGATTAGGGGTTAGATTGAGATCTCCCAATTCCTAAAGAGGACCAGTGACGTTATGCACCCAGCTGAATATGCCGGGGACCTCAATCAAGGATAGAACTCAAACTTGAATTACTCTGATGTACACCAGTGCCCAAGTCACCATCCTACCCAGTCCAAAAGAGGTGTAAAAGATAAGAGGGGTTGGATAAGTACCTGAATAAAAACTGATGCATTTTCTCAGGATTCTTGGTATCGAAGGGAAGCTAAAGTAACTTTGTGGGTGGTGTGCTTTGGGCCAATTTGATATACTGTTAGTATTGCTATTATATGTAAACATATAGTAGGAATTTATGTGTTATATGCTTGTATTCCTCTATCTCATAAGTGACAGAGGGCAAACTTTCAATCATTACATGCTACATGTAGATTAATGGTAAAAAATATATAAATTGTTTCCCAACCCATCTCTCTGAAACAATATTGAATCCTAGAAGAAAAAATGTAGACTACAGATTGGATTGAAGTTTTAAAATAAGTTGGTATAATAAGAGATGATATATCTAATACAATAACTCTGTATAACCAGTAAAAATGACCAATGAGAGTTGGAGGCTTAGAGTGGATTATCATCAACTCTTTTTCTCCTATAGCTCTAGCTGTGCCAGATATTGTGATTGTAACTGAATTGACTGCACAGAATGATGGCACTTGGAAATCGCAAATGCCTTCCTTTCTATTCCACTGGTGCCTTAGGACAAAGACTAATTTGCATTCACATGTCAAGGCCTCCAATATAGGTATGTAATATTCTTCCAGGAGAACCTAAACTCATCTGCTTTATGCAACCAGTGGGTGTCACAAGATTTAGCATGATTGCCTTGGCCATCTGTTCCAAAGTCCTCACTATATATCAATAGATGATGACCTAGTCGTTGTGGAGTCAGAAGCCTCAGTATCAACAGCCCTGAGTGTAAATGTTATTACATCTCCACCAGCATGGGCTGCTGATAAAACCTAGTAAAATTCAGGGAACCACTCACCAAGTAACAGTTTCTTGGGATTATATGGGTTGATTCACAATGGTTTTTTTTTTTTTTTTTTTTTTTTTTTTTTTTTTTTTTTTTTTTTTTTTTTTTTTTTTGTGGTATGCGGGCCTCTCACTGTTGTGGCCTCTCCCATTGTGGAGCGCAGGCTCCGGACGCACAGGCTCAGCGGCCATGGCTCACGGGCCCAGCTGCTCCGCGGCATGTGGGATCTTCCCGGACCGGGGCACGAACCCGTGTCCCCTGCATCGGCAGGCGGACTCTCAACCACTGCGCCACCAGGGAAGCCCAATTCACAATGTTTAATCTCTCTGGCAGTCAAGGAAATATTGCTGTCTTTTGGCTTTACACTTGAGACTCAACAATATATGGAACTATTTGAGTATTAGAAACAGTAGGTGCCTTACTTTCAATTGAGCTTTCATATTAAGTAACCTGCTAATCAGCATGCTTGGAAAGGAACTCAGAACAACAGGATTATTTGGAAGCTGTCCAGCAAGCTACTGCATGCTATCTACTTCTTGTCTCCCCAACCTTAATGACCCCACTTGAGCTTCAAGGTTTTAACTGATAATTTTGCCATTTGTTGGCTCTGGCAAAGGGAGGTAATGTCTACCAGGATGTGCTCCTTGAAATTTTGGACCCATTGCCTTCTTAACACACCTACCAGTTACACTACTTTTGAAAAGCAGCTATCAGCCTGCTACTGGACTCTGGTCACAACTGAACACCTGATTAAAGAAGACATCATGACTCTTTGACCTGACATTCCCATTTTAGAGTGGGTTAACTCGGACTCAGTGATTAACAAGGTTACAAGAGCCCAATAAGGCTCACTTGTCAAATGGAAATGGTATATTCAAAAAAACAGCCAGCCTGGACTTAATGTAGCATTGCAAGATAAAATACAGGACATCCAATTGAATGTAAATGTAAAGAACATTTCTGGTATAAGTACATTTAAAACATTTTGGGGAGTATAAGTTTCAATATTGAAATTGTCTTAAATTCAACTTTAATTGGGAGACTTGTATTTTTATTTGCTAAATCTGGCAACCCTACCCAGTGGCATCTTGGCTTTACATTGAAAAGTTACATCTATCCTATTAGGGGAAAGTTCATTCCTGTTATACCGCCTTAAGCAAAGCTGCTTGCTTGATGGGGTCCTGGATTTGCCAAAGCTCTCCTAAATGCCTGAGTCTGGTTCATTGATGATTCAGCTAATCTGAATCTATTGATGATACCAGGTATGCTGTAGCTGTTCCTCATCAGTGCCAGCCATACTGAACCAAATATGTGTGTGGACGCTCTGCTCAAAGGACAGAACTCTAGGTTAATTTCGTACATTTGGCCTATAGCCACCTTGCTAAACTTTGTTGTATTTTCACTGACTCTTGGACGGTTGTCAACAGCCTGGCTATTTTGTCTGTCATGTAAAACTACAGAATGATAGATAAATTTCATAAATTTTCGAGGCTATAAAATATGGAAACAAATCATGAGTGATGATTGATCTGGTTCATTTCATGTAGATGTTCATTGTAAGAGCCCATTCTATGATGATATTGACTGGAATCAACCTACTGATTGAGACTGCACTACTTGGAATGTCATGATTGTTGCCTGGATTCATCACCAAAACGAAAATGACAACAGGTAAAGCATATGCTGTTTCTGATGCAGAAGATATGATTGCATTACAGATTTGTGATTCCTGGCAACATTTGACCCAATTGTCTTAAAATGAGAGAAGGTACACTGCCTGGGATTGGCCCTTCCTGCTCCTGACAGATTAATTGCATCAGACCTATTACTCTATTTTCAGGCTGTCATAAAATTATAAATAAAGGAATGCTATAATCTCCCAGTATCATTTTGGATTTTAAAAGTGTTTTGACTTTATTATTTTTTGCATATTATATATTTATGGTTCTTTTATTTGGTATATAGAAGATCAGAGTGGTTACATCTTTTAGATGATTTGTGTCTTAAAGCAATGTGTAGAGATTCTCTCTATCAGGGGTTAGCAAATAGTTTCTTTTTTGTGTGGTATGCTGGCCTGTCACTGTTGTGGCCTCTCCCATTGCTGAGTGCAGGCTCAGCGGCCATGGCTCATGGGCTCAGCTGCTCTGCAGCATGTAGGATCCTCCCGGACCGGGGCACGAACCCGTGTCCCCTGCATCAGCAGGCGGACTCTCAACCACTGCACCACCAGGGAAGCCCAGCAAATAGTTTCTTAAAAGGACCAGTTATCTGCAGTTAATAACACTGTATTGTACCTTTTTAAAAAGGGCCAGTTAGTGAACATTTTAGGATTTGTGGGCCATAAGTTCTCTCTCATAACTCTGCTCAACTCTCACTCAACTCTGCTTTTGTAGTACAAAAGCAGCCACGGGTAATGTGTTTTTAAAAAGGAGCATAGTTGTATAACAAAAATTTATTTATGAAAACAGGCAGTGAGCCAGATTTGGCACATGAAGCATAGTTTGATGAGCCTTATTCTATATTATAATTATTTCCTTCTCAAATTCTACTTTTTGTAACATAAATCTTCTCCCAAAGTTCTTTTCACTAGTGTTTGGTGTGTCTATTTTCATTCCTTTATTATCAAATGTACTTTATAAATATCTTATAAATGTGTCTTTTAAACAGAATATAATTTTATTTTAAAATCCATTTACAAGTATAATTATTAATACATCTATGTTATTTCTACCTTCTCAATATGTTCTTTCTTTTTGACATACTTTTACTTTGTGTATTTTTCTTTTTCACTAATCAGTGTTGGATTAATAGATAGTTAAAAGTTCTTTCTTTGTTTTAATCTCTCTGGTTTGGATGCTATTCTTTTATTTCTATTTTTAGTGGATACTGTCAACTGTTTAATCTGCATAATCAACATAAAAATTCAAGCATTAAGCATTATTTCTATTCTTTTCCAAGGAAGCTCAATTACTGCCACTAATCTTCGTTGTTATTAACCTTGGGCTTTTTCTTTTTGGTTGTTGTTAGTTTGTTTGGTTTGGTTGTAATTAAGTTTTTGTGGAAATAATTCTAGATTCACATGCAGGTGTGAAAAATAATGCAGAGAGATCATATATATATAACTTATTCAGTTTTCCCCAAAGGTAACATCTTGAAAAGCTATAATACAATATAAAAATCAGAATACTGACATTATATAATCAATGGATGTTACTCAGATATGTGGTTTTACTTGTATTTGTTGTGTGTATGTGTTTATTTATTTCAGTACAATTTTATAATAAATGCAAGTTCATGAATCTACTACCACAGTCTAGAAACTTCATATTCCATAACTACAAGGCAAGACTCCACTTATTCTTAGCCCTGGAAACCACTAATTTTTCTCTGCTTCTAAAATTTTGTCACTTGAATCATACAGTTTGTAATCATTTAAAATGTGCTTTTCTTATACTCAGCATAATTCTCTAGAGATTCATCCAGGTTACTACATCAAAGAATAATTTGCTTATTTTAATTGAACAGTCATATTCCAGGGTATGAATGTACCATTGTTAGTTTGACTATTCATTCACTGAAAGATATTTGGGCTGTTTCCAGTTTTGGGCTAATAAGAATAAAGCTGCAGGGCAGAGTAAAGAAGGTGGAGTAGGAGGATGTGGAGCTCACATCTCCTCACAACTAAGGCAACTACCAGGCATTAGTGGGGGACCTCAGACACCTAAGGGGATGGGAGGAATCCCCACATGACCAGGTAAAATATGAGGGGAAGGAGGGGGGAGAAAAAGTGGTGGCAGAATGAAGGTCTGCTGGGGGGAAGGGGTTCCTACACTTGGAGAGACCCACTCACAGCAAGGGAATCAGCAGGGATGGGGAGAGACCTTTGGAGGATCAGGGGATCAGAGGGGAATATGGCCAGTCTCTTCCCTGCCTGCTTAGGCCCCAGTGAGCATGCTGGGATCCCAGACCTGACACTTCACCCAACAGGGTTCCCTCCAACTGCACAGGTCCTTAGCCCAAGCCCCACCCCAACTCCAGATCCCCGTGCCCTGCCCCGACTACCCCCCCAGGCTGCCAAGGCCTATTCTGGCTTCTTTTTTCTTTTCTTTTTTCTTTTTTTTGGTTGCGGTTCTGTTTTGCTTTATTGTTGTTGTTTCATTTTAATTTTAATTTTTCTAATATATTTTTATGTTTCTAATTTTATTTTATTTTTTATTCTTTGTTATTGTTCTGCTCCTTTTGTTGGCTTTTTTTTTTTGCCACACTGTGTGACTTGTGGGGTCTTGGTTCCCAGGCCAGGTGTCAGGCCTGAGCTAATGTGGTGGGAGTCCAGAGTCCAAACCACTGGAATAACAGAAAACTCCAGACCTCAGGGAATATTAATTGGTGTGAGATCCCCTGGAGGTCCTCATCTCATAACCAAGACCTGGCTCCACCCAACTACCTGCAAACTCCAGTGCTGGACGCTTTAGGACAAACAACCAGCAAGAGAGGAACATAGTCCCACACATAAAAAAAAAAAAAAAAAAAAAAAGAGATGACAAAAAAATCTGTTACAGAGAATGGAGCAAGGTAAAAACCTAAAAGATCAAATAAGTGAAGATGAAATAGGCAACCTACCTGAAAAAGAATTCAGAGTAATGAGAGTAAAGATGATACAAAATCTCAAAAATAGAATGGAGGCATGGAGCAAGAAAATACAAGAAATATTTACAAGGACATACAAGAACTAAAGAACAAACAAAGAGTGATGAACAACAAAATAACTGCAATGAAAAATACACTAGAAGGAACCAGTACAGAATAACGGAAGCAGAAGAATCAATAAGTGAGCTAGAAGATAGAATGGTGGAAATAACATAATAAAAAAATGAATGAGGATGGTCTCAGAGATGTCTAGGACAACATTAAACACACCAACATTCAACTTATAGGTGTGCCAGAAGAAGAAGAAAAAGAGAATGGTCTGAGAGAATATTTGAAGAGATTATAGTTGAAAACTTCCCTAACATGGGAAAGGAAATAGCCACCAAATTTCAGGAAACACAGTGAGGCCCATACAGGATAAACCCAAGGAGAAACACACAGAGACACTATTAATCAAACTGACAAAAACTAAATTCAAAGAAAATATTAAAAGCAACAATAGAAAGGCAACAAATAACATACATGGGAATCCCCATAAGGTTATCAGCTGATCTTTTAGCAGAAACTCTGCAGGGCAGAAGGGAGTAGCAGGATATATTTGAAATGATGAAAGGGAAAAACCTACAAACAAGATTACTCTACCCAGCAACAATGTCATTCAGATTTCATGGGGAAATCAAAAGCTTTACAGACAAGCAAAAGGTAATTCAGCACCATCAAACCAGCTTTACCACAAGCACTAAAAGAACTTCTCTTGGCAGGAAACACAAGAGAAGGAAAAGACCCACAAAAACAAACCCAAAACAATTAAGAAAATGGCAATAGGAACACACATATAGATAATTATGTTGAAGGTAAATGGAGTAAATGTTCCAACTAAAAGACACAGACTAGCTGAATAGATACAAACACAAGAACTGTATATATACTGCCTACAAGAGACCTACTACAGACCTAGGGACACATATAGACTGAAAGTGAGGGCATGGAAAAAGGTATTCCATGCAAATGGAAATTTTAAAAAGCTGCAGTAGAAATTCTCATATCAGATAACATAGATTTTAAAATAAAGAATGTTACAAGAGATATGGAAGGACACTACACAAGGATGAAGCAATCAATCACAAAGTAGATATAACAACTGTAAATATTTAATCACCCAAAATAAGAGCACCCCAATACATAAGGCAAATGCTAACAGCCATAAAAGAGGAAATCGACAGTAACACAATAGTAGTAGTGAACTTTAACACCTCAGTTACAACAATGGACAGATCATCAAGACAGAAAATAAATAAGGAAACACAAGCTTTTAATGACACAATAGACCAGATAGACTTAATCAACATTTATAGGGCATTCTACACCAAAGTGTAAGAATACACATTCTTCTCAAGAGCACATGGAATATTCTCCAGGATATATCATATCTTGCATAAAAAAAAAAAATCAAGCCTTGGTAAATTTAAGAAGATTGAAATCATATCAAGCATCATTTCTGCACAGAAAGCAATAAGATTAGAAATCAATTACAGGAAAAAAACTGTATAAACACACAAACACATGAATGCTAAACAATACACTACTAAATAACCAAGAGATCACTAAGGAAATAAAAAAATACTTAGAAACAAATGACAATGAAAACACGATGACCCGAAACCTATGAGATGCAGCAAAAACAGTTTTAAGAGGGAAGTTTATAACAATTCAATCATACGTCCAGAAAAAGAAAAATCTCAAATAAACAATTGAACCTTATACCTAAAGCAACTAGAGAAAGAAGAACAAAAAAATCCCAATCCTAGTAGAAAGAAAGAAATCATAAAGGTCACAGCAGGAAAAAAAAAAAGAAATGAAAAAAACAATACAAAAGTTCAATAAAGTTAAAAGGTGCTGCTTTGGGAAGATACACAAAATTGATAAACTTTTAACCAGACTCCTGAAGAAAACAAGAGAGGGGATTCAAATCAATAAAATTAGAATTGAAAAATAAGTTATAACTGACAGTGCAGAAATACAAAGGATCGTAAGACACTACTATAAGCAACTGTATGCCAAAAAAATGGAGAACCTGGAAGAAATGGACAAATTCTTAGAAAGGTCCAATCTTCCAAGTCTGAACCAGGAAGAAATGGAAAATTTAAACCAACGAATCACAATTAACAAAAATGAAATTGTAACTAAGATTCTTCCAAGAAACAAAAGTCCAGGACCAGATGGCTTCACAGGCAAATTCTATCAAACATTTGGAGAACACATATCTTTCTCAAAATCTTCCCCAAAAATTGCAGAGGTAGGAGCACTCCCAAACTTGTTCTACAAGGACACCATCACCCTGATAACAAAACAAGACAAATATATCACAAAAAAAGAAAATTACAGATCAATATCACAAATGAACATAGAAGCAAAAATCCTCAACTAAATACTAGCAAACTGAATCCAACAACACATTAAAAGGATCATACACCATAATCAAGTTGGATTTATCCCAGGAATGCAAGGATTATTCAATATATGCAAATCAATCAATGTGATACACCATATTAACAAATTAAAGAATAAAAACCATATGATCATCTCATTGGATGCATAAACATATTTTGACAAAGTTCAAAACCGATTTATGTAAAAACTCTCCAGAAAGTGGGCATTGAGGGAACCTACCTCAACCTAATAAAGGCCATATATGACAAATCCACAGCAAACATCATTCTCAGTGGTGAAAAACTGAAAACACTTCCTCTAAGATCAGGAACAAACAAGGGTGTCCACTATTGCCACTATTATTCAACATAGTTTTTGAAGTCCTAGCCATGGTAATCAGAGAAGAAAAATAAATCAAAGGAATGCAAATTGGAAAAGAGGAAGTAAAACTGTCACAGTTTGCAGATTACATGATACTATATATAGAAAATCCTAAAGATGTCACCAGAAAACTACTAGAGCTAATCAATATATTTGGTAAACTTGTGGTATACAAAATTAATGCACAGAAATCTCTTGCATTCTTATACACTAACAATGAAAGATCAGAAAGAGAAATTAATGAAACTATCCCATTTATCATTGCAACAAAAAGAAAGAAATATCTAGTAATAAACCTATCTAGGGGGGCAAAAGACCTGTACGCAGAAAACTATAAGACACTGATGAAAGTAATCAAAGATGACACAAACAGACAGAGAGATGTACCATGTTCTTGGATTGGAATAGTCAACATTGTGAAAATGACTATACTACCCAAAGCAATCTACAGATTCAATGCAGTCCCTGTCAAATTACCAATGGAATTTTTCACAGAACTAGAATAAAAAAATTTACTGTTTGTATGGGAACACAAAAGACCCTGAATAGCCAAAGCAATCTTGAGAAAGAAAAACGGAGCTGGAAAATCAGGCTCCCTGACTTTACACTATACAACAAAGCTACGGTAACCAAGACAGTATGGGACTGGCACAAAAACAGAAATATAGATAAATGGAACATGATAGAATGCTCAGCAATAAACCCACACACCTATGGTCTCCTAATCTATGACAAAGGAGGCAAGAATATATGATGGAGAAAAACCAGTCTCTTCAATAATTGGTGCTGGGAAAACTGGACAGCTACATGTAAAAGAATGGAAATAGAACACTACCTAATCCCATGCACAAAAATAAACTCAAAATGGATTAAAGACCTAAATGTAAGACTGCACATTATAAAACTTAGAGGAAAACATATGAAAAACACTCTTTGACATAAACCACAGGAAGATGTTTTTTGACCTATCTCCTAGATGAATGAAATAAAAATAAGAATAAACAAATGGGACTTAATTAAACTTAAAGGTTTTTGCACAGTAAAGGAAACCATAAACAAGATGAAAATACAGCCCTCAGGATGGCAGAAATTATTTGCCAATGAAGCCACTGACAAAGGATTTATCTCCAAAATATACAAACTGCTTATGCAGCTCAATATCAAAAAAACAATCAACTGAATCAGAAAATGTGCAGAAGACCTAAATAGACATTTCTCCATAGAGGACATACAAATGGCCAAAAAGCACCTGAAAGGATGCTCCAAGTCACCAATTATTGGAGAAATACAAATCAAAACTGAAATGAGGTATCACCTCACACTGGTCAGAATAACCATCAACAAAAATTCTACAAAAATTAAATTTTGGATAGGGTGTGGAAAAAAGGGAACCCTCCTACATCGTTGGTGTTTATGTAAATTGGTTCAGCCACTATGGAGAACAATATGGACGTTACTTAAAAAACTAAACTTATAACTACCATATGACCCAGCAATGCCATTACTGAGCATATACCATGAGAAATCCATAATTCAAAAAGACACAAGTACCCCAGTGTTCATTGTAGCACTATTTGCAATAGCCAGGACATGGAAGCAACCTAAATGTCCATTGACAGAGAAATGGATACAGAAGATGTGGTACATATATACAATGGAATATTACTCAGCTATAAAAATGAATGAAATTGGGTTATTTGTAGAGATTTGGATGGACCTAGAGGCTGTCATGCAGAATGAAGTAAGTCAGAAAGAGAAAAACAAGTATTGTACTTTAACTCATATATGTGGAATCTAGAAAAATGGTACAAATGAACATATTTGCAAGGCAAGAATACAGACGGAGATGTAGAGAACAGACAGGTGAACACAGGGTTGAAGGGGAGGGAGGGATGAACTGGGAGATTAGAATTGACATATATACACTACCATGTATAAAATAGTTAACTAGTTGGAACCTGCTGTATAGTACAGGGAGCTCAGCTCTGTGTTCTGTGATGACCTAGATGGGTGGGATAATGGGGGTGGAAGGGAGGTCCAAGTGGGAGAGGATATATGTATACATATAGCTGACTCACTTTGTTGTTCAGCAAAAACTAACACAACATTGTAAAGCAATTATACTCCAATTTAAAAAAATAAAGACTAAAATGGCAAAGAACACCCATTTACTGATCATTCATTTTTATTTTTATTTTTTTATTTTTATTTTTTTGTGGTATGCGGGCCTCTCACTGTTGTGGCCTCTCCCGTTGCGAAGCACAGGCTCCAGACGCACAGGCTCAGCGGCCATGGCTCACGGGCTTAGTTGCTCCGTGGCATGTGGGATCTTCCCGGACCAGGACACGAACCCGTGTCTCCTGCATCGGCAGGCGGATTCTCAACCACTGCACCACCAGGGAAGCCCTGATCATTCATTTTTAAATGAACGTATGTTTATATTTTTCTGCGTTAAAAATTTGAGTGTAATTTTTAAGGCAAATAAATATTTATAAGACCTCTAATCTTTTCATTTTTAATTTTATTTTGGATATTCAGGGTCTCTTGAGATTCATTATTAATTTTTGGATTTTTAAAAAAAATTTCTGTGAAAAAAATAGCCATCCATGATTTTTCTTAAGGATTGAATTGAGTTTATAGATTGTTTTGGGTAATACTGTCATCTTAACAATATTAAGTCTTTCAGTCCATGAACATAGTATATATTTCCATTTGTTTGCATCTTCTTTTACTTCCTTCAACAGTGTATTGTGATTTTCAGTGTAAATATCACAGACTTTCTTGGTTAAATGTATTCCTAAATATTTTATTCTTTTGGATGTTATTATAAATATAATTACTTTTGTAATTTCCTTTTTGATTGTTCACTTTTTAGTGCACAGATTTGCAACAAAACCCTTTTGAGTGTTGATTCTGTTACTGAACAAACCTTTGGTCCACTCACCCAAACACAATACTATAGAGCCAATCTACTGACACCAGTTGTGGTGAAGGAAAGTACAGAGTTTATTGAAGGGTGCCAACAAAGAAAATGGGCAGCTCATGCTCAAAAACCCAAACTCCCCAATGGCTTTCAGGAAAGGGGTTTGAAAGGCACTGTGAGGGAGGGGGCTGCAGTGTGCATGATCAGCTCATGCATAATTCTCTGATTGATTGACATCAAGGTGCAGTTTCAGGCAACATCAACCTTCTGGTTTCAACCAGTCTAGGTTCTGTTTTTTTTTTTTTTTTTTTTTTTTTTTGCGATACCCGGGCCTCTCACTGTTGTGGCCTCGCCCATTACGGAGCACCAGCTCCGGACGCACAGGCTCAGTGGCCATGGGTCACGGGCCTAGCTGCTCTGCGGCATGTGGGATCTTCCCGGACCGGGGCATGAACCCATGTCCCCAGCATTGGCAGGCGGACTCTTAACCACTGTGCCACCAGGGAAGCCCTAGGGTCTGTGTTCTTTCAGTAAGCTGTTTTTATCTGGTGAAGGTCTGTTTCATGTAAAAGCAACTTAGGAATGTGTGTCAGGCCTGTGTCTGTATCTTTCAGGAAACTGTGAGTTCAGTGATTTTGCTATGTGGCAGATTTATGGTCTAAATTTAGTTACCCATTTCCCCATCCAACAACTATTCTTTGTTTCTACATCTTCACATTCCTAATCATTAACTCTTGAGTCAGCCTTTTGACACTCAAGGAAGGCCTGGGAGGCTAAAGAAAAAGCTTTTTCCTTCAAAGGATAGGAACACAGGGTCTTGCATACAGTTTCAATTCCCTATCTTGCAACTTTGCTGAATTCTTTCTTTCCAATTTGTTGCCCTTTATTTCCTTTTATTGCTGAATTGCTCTGGCCAGATCTTCTAATACCTTGTTAAATTGAAATTGAAAAAGTGGCATACTTGTTTCATTTCTGGTCTAAGGTAGAAACAGTTTCAGTCTTTTACCATTGAATATAATGTTAACTGCAGGACATTTCCTTATACTCCTAGTTTATTGAGTTCTTTTTTATTATGAAAAGGTATTGCATTCTGTCAAATGCTTTCTGTGCATCAATTGAGATGATCATGTGTTGTTCATATTCATTCTATTAATGTAGTATATTATATTGATTGATTTTCTAATGTTGAACTATCTTTGCATTCTAGGAATAACTCTCAGTCATGGTGCACAAAACTTTAATATGTTGTTGAAATTGGTTCACTAGTATTTTCATTTTAAAGTTTTTTGTTTCAATATTCATGAGGGATATTGGTCTAAATTTTGTTATGGTGTCTTTGCAGAATTAGATATCAGGATAATTTTGGCCTCATATAATGATTTCTAAAGTGCTCCATCTCTTCAAATCATATGGAAATATTTCAGAAGGATTAGTGTTTACTCTTTTTTTGATTAAAAGTAATTGACATATAACATTGTATAAGGTTAAGATGTAGAGTGTGTTGATTTAGTACATTTATATACTGCAATATGATTACCACCATAGATCTAACACCTCTACAGTGACATATAACTATCATTTATTTTTGTGATGGGAACAACTAAGAACTACTCTTTTGGCAACTTAGAAGTTTATAATACACTGTTGTTGACTATAATCACTAGGCTGTACATTAACTCTACATGACTTATTTATCTACTAGTCTCAAGTTTGCACCATTAAACAACATATTCCCAGATTCCCCATCCCCCAGCCTCTGGTAACTACCATTCTACTCTCTGTTGTTGTGACTTTGGCTTTTTAAAATTACACATATAAGTATATCATAGAGTATTTGTCTATCTTTGTCTGATATCACTTAGCATAAGGCCCTTAAGGTCCATTCACATTGTCATAAAGGCAAGATTTCCTTCTTTCACATGGCTGAATAATATTCCAGTGTGTGTGTGTGTGTGTGTGTGTGTGTGTGTGTGTGTGTGTGTGTGTGTGTATCTCACAATTTGTTTACCATTTTTCCACTTATAGACACTTAGGTTATTTTTACATCTTGGCTATTGTGAATAAATATTGCAATAAATAAGGGAGTACACTTATGTTTTTAAATTCTTGTTTTCATTTCTTTTGCAAATGAAACCAGAAGTGGAAATTTTGGATCATATGTTAGTTCTATTTTTTTAATTTTTTAAGGAATCTTCCTACTGTTTCCCACAGTGGCTGTACCAAATTATATTCCCATCAACAGTGCATTTTGGTTCCCTTTTCTCCACATCCTCATCAACAATTGTAATCTCTTATCTTTTGATGATAGCCCTTCTAACAGGTTTACATTTTTCTCACTGTGGTTTTTATTTGCGTTTACCTGATGATTACTGATATTGAATGTCTTCTCATGTGCCTTCTGGCCATTTAAATGTCTTCTTTGGAAATATGTGTATTTAGTTTGCCCATTTTGTTTAATCAGATTGTATGCTTTTTGTTATTGAGTTGTATAAGTTTATATATTTTAGATTATTACTGCTTATCAGATACATGATTTACAAATATTTTCTCCTATTCCATACTTACTTCTCCATATTATTTATTTATTTGCTGTGCAGAAGAGTTTTAGTTTCATGTAGTTTTATGTTGATTTTTGCTTTTCTTGCTTCTGATTTTGGTGTAGTATCCAAAAAAATCATTACCCAGTCCAATGTCAAAGAGTTTCTTCCCTATGTATGCTTCTAGGAGTTTTACAATATTAAGTCTTATGGTTATGTCTTTAATCCATTTCAGATTAATTTTTGGAGTGGTATAAGGTAGGGGTCTAATTTCATTTTTCCATGTGTCATTAGTCTGTTATCCCAATACCATTTGTGAAGAAATTCTTTCTTCACTGAGTGTTCTTGTCTCCCATGTAAATGTAAGTATATTGTACATGTGGGTGTTTATTTCTGGGCTCTCCATTCTGTTCCATTGGTCTATGAGTCTAATTGTATGTTGGTACCACAGTCTTTTATTTACTATAGAATTGTAATATACTTTGCAATCTGGAAGTATGGTGCTTCCAGGTTTATTCTTCTTTCTCATAATTGTTTTGACTATTTGAGGCCATCTGGGGTTCCATACAAATTTTAAGCCTTTTTTTTCCATTTCTGTGAAAAATGTCATTGGAATTTTGATAAGGATTGCATTGAATCTATAGATGGCTTTAGGTAGTATGGAAATTTTTAAAATATTTATTTTTTTAATTCATGAACACAGGATATCTTTCCATTTGATTGTGTCTTCTTCAACTTTTTTTTTTTTAAATCAAGATCTTGTAGTTTTTGTTGTACAAATCTTTACTTCCTTGATTAACATTATTCCTAAGTTTTTTTTTTTTTTGATGTTATTGTGAGTGGGATAGTTTTCTTAAGTTTTTTTTTTTTTTTTTTTGAGGTACGCAGGCTTCTCACTGTTGCAACCTCTCCCGTTGCAGAGCACAGGCTCAGTGGCCATGGCTCACAGGTCCAGCTGCTCTGCAGCATGTGGGATCCTCCTGGACCGGAGCACGAACCCATGTCCCCTGCATCAGCAGGTGGACTCTCAACCACTGCGCCACCAGGGAAGCCCATTTTCTTTAGTTCTTTTTCAGATATTTTGTTGTTAATATATAGAAATGAAACTGTTTAATGTATGCTAAATTTTATATTATGAAATTTAACTGAATATCTTGATTAGTTCCACTTATTTTTAGTGGAATCTTTAGTATATTCTACTTTTAAGACCATATTATTTATAGACAGAAGTTTCCAAACTGAACTAAGGTCCACTCACCCAACACACAGCAAAGCCAATCTACTGACACGCAGTTGTGGTGAAGGAAAGTACATTTATTTACAAGGTGTCAAACAAGGAAGAACAGTTAGCTAATGCTCAAAAAGAGCCAGACTCCTTGATGGCTTTCAGGGAAGGATTTTTAGTGGCAGCATTAGAGGTGACATTAGCAGGGTGCATGATCAACTCATGGTCATTCTTCTAATTGGTTGGTGGTGAGATAACTGCATGGTATTTTTGGAATCTCTATCATCAATATTTTGGTTCCAACCAGTTTGGGGTCTATGTGCTGGTGGTCAGCATGCAGTTAACTTCCTCCACCTGGCAGTGGTGGGGTTCTTAATTTATTCAAAACAAGTCAAGAATATGTGTCAGAACTTGAGGAGAAACTAAGGGTCCTTGACTTAGTTTTATGGCTAAACTATTATTATTTTGCCTTGCTTGACTGCTTTCCTTTGTTTCTGTATTTTCGCACTCTTATAATTATTAACTGATTGAATTTGTTTTGATTTGTTTTATTTTATTTTATTTTTGAACTTGGGGAAGGCCTAGGAAGCTAAAGCTTTTTTATAAACAAGAAGTGAGAGACACAGGGAGGGAGTCCTGTGGGAGGGAGTTACAAGGAAGACCTCACAGTGCTCTGCTTGATTTCACAAAGACAATTTACTTCTCCTTTTCAATTTGGATACTTTTTTCCTTTTCCTTGCCTTATTGCTTTGGTTCGGACTTCCAGTACTATTTTGAATTGGAGTGGTAATAATGCGCACCCTTATTTTGTTTTTACTTTAGAGGAAAATCGACCTCTCACCATGGGTATGATATTAGAAGTGGTTTTGTCATATATGGTATTTAATATGTTGAGAGTTTTACTCAAGAAATACCTATCTAGAAATATATCCATTTCTTCTAGGTTATTCAATTTTTTGAAACATTTTTTGGTTCATAATAGTCTCTTAACATTTTTTGTATATTTGTGGTATCAATGTCTTCTCTTTCATTTTTTATTTTATTTATTTGAGTCTTCTCTCCTTTTTTCTTAGTCTAGCTAAAGTTTTGTTGATTGTTTTATCTTTTCAAAAATATCTTAGTTATGTTAATCTGTTCTATTAATTTTCAGGGCTTACTTTCATTTAATTCTTTTCTGATCTTTGTATTATTTCCTCCCTTCTGGTAACTTTAGGTTGATTTAGTCTTCTTTTTCTAGTTCTTTAAAGTATAAATTTAAGTTGATTATCTGAGAGCTTTCTTTTTCTTAATTTAAACATATATCACTATAAATTTGGCTCTTAGCAATGCATTTGCTTCTTCCCATAACTTTTGGTATGTTGTATTTTCATTTATATTTGTTTTAAAATATATATTTTAAAAATTTCCTTTAGATTACTTCTTTGACCCATTAGTATTCAGGAGTGTGTTGTTTAATTTCCACATATTTGTATATTTTCCAATATTCCTCTTGTTACTGATTTCTAGTGTCATACCATTGTGGTCAGAGAAGGAACTTGGCATGATTTAATTGTCTTAAATTTGATAAGACTGTTTTGTGACCTAACGTATAATCTATCCTGGAGAATGTTCTGTGGGAATTTGAGAAGAATGTTTATTCTGGTGCTGTTGAAAGGAATGTTCTCTATATATCTGTTAAGTCCATTTGGTATATGTACAATTGAAGTCTTTCATTTCCTTATTGATTTTCTGTCTGTATAATCTATCCATTGCTGAACATGGGGTATTGATGCCCACTACTATTATTGTATTCTGACTCTTTCTCTCTTCAGATCTGTTAGTATTTGCTTAATATACGAAGATGCTACAATGTTGTGTGTGACTGTATATTTATTGAAATTGTTATATCTCCTGGATGAATTGAGCCTTTTATCATTATATAAATACCTCCTTTGACTCTTGTCACTGTTTTTGGCTCAAAGTCTATTATTTTTTCTGATATAAATACAGCCACTTTCATTTCTTTTGTTTTTCACTTGCATAGATAGCTTTTTCCACATCTTGATTTTTAGCCTATGTGTGTCTTTAAAGCTGAAATAAGTTTCTTGCAGGTAACATATAGTTGGGTCTTTTGCTTTTATCCATCTAGCTACTATATGCCCTTTCATTGGTGAATTTACTCCATTTACATTTAAAGTAATTGTTAATATGTTAGGATTTACTAATGCAATTTTATTAACTGTTTTCAGACTGTTTTGCGGTTCCTCTGTTCCTTTCTTCTCTCTTTTTGTCTGTTTTTATTATTCGATGCTTTTCCATAGTAGCATGCTTTGATTTTCTTCTTTTTTTATCTTTTGCTTATATACTGCAGGTTTTAGCTTTGTGGCTATCATGAGGCTTACATACATCTTCCTATAGTTAAAACAGTCTATTTTAAGCTGATAACTTCAATTGTTTAAAGGAAAAAAAAAAACACAACTCTGTCCCTTTATTCTCTCCTAACATTTTATGTTTTTGATGTCACAATTTACATTGATTTTTATTGTGTATTCATTAACAACTAATTGTAGCTATGGTTATTTAACACTTTTGTCCTTTAACTTTTATATATTAAAGTAGTCAACACACTATCATATCAACCTATTAGAGTATTCTAAAATTGTCTTACTTCTAACAATGTTTTACATATTTTATATATTTCTGTGTTACTAAAGAATATCTTTACACTTCAGCTTGAGGAATTCCTTTTATCATTTCTTTTTTTTTTTTTTAAACATCTTTATTGGAGTATAACTGTTTTACAATAGTGTCTTAGTTTTTCCTTTACAACAAAGTGAATCAGTTATACATATACATATGTTCCCATATCTCTTCCCTCTTGAGTCACCCTGTCTCCCACCCTCCCTATCCCACCCCTCTAGGTGGTCACAAAGCACAGAGGTGATCTCCCTGTGCTATGTGGCAGCTTCCCACTAGCTATCTAATTTACATTTGGTAGTGTATATATGTCCCTGCCACTCTCCCACTTCATCACAGCCCACCCTTCCCCCTCCCCATATCCTCAAGTCCATGCTCTAGTAAGTCTGTGCTGTATTCCTGTCCTACCACTAATCTCTTCATGACATTTTTCCCCCTTAGAGTCCATATATATGTGTTAGCATACGGTATTTGTTTTTCTCCTTCTGACTTAATTCACTCTGTATGACAGACTCCAGGTCCATCCACCTCATTATAAATAACTCAGTTTCATTTCTTTCTATGGCTGAGTAACATTCCATTGTATATATGTGCCACATCTTCTTTATCCATTCATCTGTTGATGGACACTTAGGTTGCTTCCATGTCCTGGCTATTGTAAATGGAGCTGCAATGAACATTTTGGTACATGACTCTTTTTGAATTATGGTTTTCTCAGGGTATATGCCCACTAGTGGGATTGCTGGGTCGTATGGTAGTTCTATTTGGAGTTTTTTAAGGAACCTCCATACTGTTCTCCATAGTGGCTGTATCAACTTACATTCCGACCAGCAGTGCAAGAGTGTTCCCTTTTCTCCACACCCTCTCCAGCATTTATTGTTTCTAGAGATTTAGACGATGGCCAATCTGACCGGTGTGAGATGATATCTCATTGTAGTTTTGATTTGCATTTCTCTAATGATTAATAATGTTGAGCATTCTTTCATGTGTTTGTTAGCAATCTGTATATCTTCTTTGGAGAAATGTCTATTTAGTTCTTCTGCCCATTTTTGGATTGGGTTGTTTGTTTTTTTGTTATTGAGCTGCATGAGTTGCTTATAAATTTTGGATATTAATCCTTTGTCAGTTGCTTCATATGCAAATATTTTCTCCCATTCTGAGGGTTGTCTTTTGGTCTTTTTTATAGTATCTTTTGCTGTGCAAAAGCTTTTAAGTTTTATTAGGTCCCACTTGTTTATTTTTGTTTTGATTTCCATTTCTCTAGGAGATGGGTCAAAAAGGATCTTGCTGTGATTTATGTCGTAGAGTGTTCTGCCTATGTTTTCCTCTAAGAGTATGAGAGTGTCTGGGCTTACATTTAGGTCTTTAACCCATTTTGAGTTTATTTTTGTGTGTGGTGTTAGGGAGTGTTCTAATTTCATACTTTTACATGTAGCTGTCCAGTTTTCCCAGCACCACTTATTGAAGAGGCTGTCTTTTCTCCACTGTATATCCTTCCCTCCTTTATCAAAGATAAGGTGACCATATGTGTGTGGGTTTATCTCTGGGCTTTCTATCCATTTCCATTGATCTATATTTCTGTTTTTGTGCCACTACCATACTGTCTTGATTACTGTAGCCTTGTAGTAGAGTCTGAAGTCAGGGAGCCTGATTCCTCCAGCTCCATTTTTCATTCTCAATATTGCTTTGGCTATTCAGGGTCTTTTGTGTTTCCATACAAATTGTGAAATATTTTGTTCTAGTTCTGTAAAAAATGCCAGTGGTAATTTGATAGGGATAGCATTGAATCTGTAGGTTTCTTTGGGTAGTAGAGTCATTTTCACAATGTTGATTCTTCCAATCCAAGAACTTGGTATATTTCTCCATCTATTTGTGTCATCTTTAATTTCTTTCATCAGTGTCTTATAGTTTTCTGCATACAAGTCTTTTGTCTCCTTAGGTAGGTTTATTCCTAGATATTTTATTCTTTTTGTTGCAATAGTAAATGGGAGTGTTTTCTTAATTTCACTCTCAGATTTTTCATCATTAGTGTATAAGAATGCCAAAGATTTATGTGCATTAATTTTGTATCCTGCAACTTTACCAAATGCATTGATTAGCTCTAGTAGTTTTCTGGTAGCATCCTTAGGATTCTCTATGTATAGTATCATGTCATCTGCAAACAGTGACAGCTTTACTTCTTCTTTTCCTACTTGGATTCCTTTTATTTCTTTTTCTTCTCTGATTGCTGTGACAAGAACTTCCAAAACTATGTTGAATAAGAGTGGTGAGAGTGGGCAACCTTGTCTTGTTCCTGATCTTATTGGAAATGGTTTCAGTTTTTCACCATTGAGAACGATACTAGCTGTGGGTTTGTCATATATGGCATTTTTTATGTTGAGGAAAGTTCCCTGTATGCCTACTTTCTGCAGGGTTTTTATCATAAGTGAGTGTTGAATTTTGTCAAAAGCTTTCTCTGCATCTATTGAGATGATCATATGGTTTTTCTCCTACAGTTTGTTGATATGGTGTATCACGTTGTTTGATTTGCATATATTGAAGAATCTTTGCGTTCCTGGAATAAACCCCACTTGATCATCGTGTATTATCCTGTTAATGTGCTCTTGGATTCTGGTTGCTAGTATTTTGTTGAGGATTTTTGCATCTATATTCATCAGTGATATTGGTCTATAGTTTTCTTTCTTTGTGACGTCTTTGTCTGGTTTTGGTATCAGGGTGATGGTGGCCTCATAGAATGAGTTTGGGAGTGTCCCTCCCTCTGCTATCTTTTGGAAGAGTTTGAGAAGGATAGGTGTTAGCTTTTCTCTAAATGTTTGATAGAATTCGCCTGTGAAGCCATCTGGTCCTGGGCTTTTGTTTGTTGGAAGGTTTTGAATCACAGTTTCAATTTCAGTGCTTGTGATTGGTCTGTTCATGTTTTCTATTTCTTCCTGGTTCAGTTTCGGCAACTTGTGCATTTCTAAGAATTTGTCCATTTCTTCCAGGTTGTCCATTTTATTGCCATACAGTTGCTTGTAGTAATCTCTAATAATCTTTTGTATTTCTGCAGTGTCCGTTGTTACAATTCCTTTTTCATTTCTAATTCTATTGACTTGAGTCTTCTCCCTTTTATTCTTGATGAGTCTGGCTAATGGTTTATCAATTGTATTTATCTTCTCAAAGAACCAGCTTTTATTTTATTGATCCTTGCTATTGTTTCCTTCACTTATTTTTCATTTATTTCTGATCTGATCTTTATGATTTCTTTCCTTCTGCTAAATTTGGGGTTTTTCTGTTCTTCTTTCTCTAATTGCTTTAAGTGTAAAGTTTGGTTGTTTATTCGAGATGATTCCTGTTTCTTAAGGTATGATTGTATTGCTATAAACTTCCCTCTTAGAACTGCTTTTGCTGTCCCCCATAGGTTTTGGGTCGTCATGTCTCCATTGTCATTTGTTTCTAAGTATTTTTGATTTCCTCTTTTATTTCTTCAGTGATCAGTTCGTTATTAAGTAGTGTATTGTTTAGCCTCCATGTGTTTGTATTTTTTACAGATCTTTTCCTGTAATTGATATCTAGTCTCATAGCATTGTGGTCGGAAAAGATACTTGATACGATTTCAATTTTCTTAAATTTGCCAAGGCTAGATTTGTGACCCACGATATGATTGATCCTGGAGAATGTTCCATGAGCACTTGAGGAAAATGTGTATTCTGTTGTTTTTGGATGGAATGTCCTATAAATATCAATTAAGTCCATCTTGTGTAATGTATCATTTAAAGCTTGTGTTTCCTTATTTATTTTCATTTTGGATGATCTGTCCATTGGTGAAAGTGGGGTGTTAAAGTCCCCTACTATAATTGTGTTACTGTCGATTTCCCCTTTTAAGGCTGTTAGTATTTGCCTTATGTATTGAGGTGCCCCTATGTTAGGTGCATAAATATTTTCAATTGTTATATTTTCTTCATGGATCGATCCCTTGATCATTAAGTAGTGTCCTTCTTTGTCTCTTGTAATAGACTTTATTTTAAAGTCTATTTTGTCTGATATGAGAATTGCTACTCCAGCTTTCTTCTGATTTCCATTTGCATGGAATATCTTTTTCCATCCCCTCACTTTCAGTCTGTATGTGTCCCTAGGTTTGAAGTTGGTCTCTTGTACACAGCATATATATGGATCTTGTTTTTGTATCCATTCAGCCAGTCTGTGTCTTTTGGTGGGAGCATTTAATCCATTTACCTTTAAGGTAATTATCGATATGTATGTTCCTATTACCATTTACTTAATTGTTTCAGGTTGTTCTTGTAGGTCTTTTCCTTCTCTTGTGTTTCTTGCCTAGAGAAGTTCCTTTAGGATTTGTTGTAGAACTGTTTTGGTGGTGCTGAACTCTCTCAGCTTTTGCTTGTCTGTAAAGGTTTTAATTTCTCCATCAAATCTGAATGAGATCCTTTCTGTGTAGAGTAATCTTGGTTGTAGGTTTTTTTTCCTTCATCACTTTTAATATGTCCTGCCACTCCCTTCTGTCTTTTAGAGTTTCTGCTGAAAGATCAGATGTTAACCTTATGGGGATTCCCTTGTGTGTTATTTGTTGTTTTTCCCTTGCTGCTTTTAATATGTTTTCTTTGTATTTAATTTTTGACAGTTTGATTATTATGTGTCTTGGTGTGTTTCTCTTTGGGTTTATCCTGTATGTGACTCTCTGTGCTTTCTGGACTTGATTGACTATTTCCTTTCCTATATTAGGGAAGTTTTCAACTATAATCTCTTCAAATATTTTCTCAGTCCCTTTCTTTTTCTCTTCTTCTTCTGGGACCCCTATAATTCGAATGTTGGTGTGTTTAATGTTGTCCCAGAGGTCTCTGAGACTGTCCTCAGTTCTTTTCATTCTTTTTTCTTTCTTCTGCTCTACATTAGTTATTTTCACTATTTTATCTTCCAGGTCACTTATCCGTCCTTCTGCCTCAGTTATTCTGCTATTGATCCCATCTAGAGTATTTTTCATTTCATTTATTGTGTTGCTCATTGTTGCTTGCTTCCTCTTTATTTCTTCTAGGTCCTTGTTAACTGTTTCTTGCAATTTGTCTATTCTATTTCCAAGATTTTGAATCATCTTTACTATCATTATTCTGAATTCTTTCTCAGGTAGACTGCCTATTTCCTCTTCATTTGTTAGGTCTGATGTCTTTTCATCTTGCTCCTTCATCTGTTGTGTGTTTTTCTGTCTTCTCATTTCACTTATCTTACTGTGTTTTGGGTCTCCTTTTTGCACGCTGCAGGTTCGTAGTTCCCGTTGTTTTTGGTGGCTGTCCCCAGTGGCTAAGGTTGGTTCAGTGGGTTGAATAGGTTCCCTGGTTAGGTGTCTAGTGCCTCTGTTCTGGTGGATGAGGCTGGATCTTGTCTTTCTGGTGGGCAGGTCCATGTCTGGTGGTGTGTTTCGGGATGTTGGTAGCCTTATTATGATTTTAGGCAGCCTCTCTGCTAATGGATGGGGCTGTAGACCTGTCTTGCTCTTCGTTGGGAATATGGTGTCTAGCACTGTTCGTTGCTGGTCCTTGAGTGAAGCTGGGTCTTGGTGTTGAGATGGAGATCTCTGGGAGATTTTCGCCGTCTGATATTATGTGGAGCTGGGAGGTCTCTTGTGGACTAGTGTCTTGCGTTTGGGTTCTCCCACCTCAGAGACACAGGCCTGGTGCCTGGCTGGGGCGCCAAGGGCCTTTAATCCACACAGCTCAAAATAAAAGGGAGAAAAAATAGAAAGGAAAGAAAAGGGAGGAAGGAAGGAAGGGGGAGGGAGGGAAGCAAGGGAGAAAATAAGGAAGAAATGAAGGAAGGATGAAAGCAAGAAAGGAAGGAAGGAAGGTGGAGAGGAGGGAAGAGAGCAAGGGAGGAAGGAAGGGAGGAAAGAAGGGGGAGGGAAGGAAGAAGGGAGGGAAGGGGGAAGAAAGGAAGGAAGAAAGGAAGAAAGAAAGGGAAAAGACAAAGTAGCATAAAGTATAGTTATTAAAATAAAAAATAGTTATTAAGAAGAAAAATTTATATTAAAAAAAACAGAAAAACACGTCAGTCTAACCCTAGGACAAATGGTGAAAGCAAAGCTATACAGATAAAATCTCACACAGCATCACACACATACACACTCACAAAAAGAAAAAAAGGGGGGCTTCCCTGGTGGCGCAGTGGTTGAGAATCCGCCTGCCGATGTAGGAGACACGGGTTCGTGCCCTGGTCCGGGAAGATCCCACATGCCGCGGAGCAACTAAGCCCGTGAGCCATGGCCGCTAGGCCTGCGCGTCCGGAGCCTATGCTCCGCAACGGGAGAGGCCACAACAGTGAGAGGCCCGCATACCGCAAAAAAAAAAAAAAAAAAAAAAAAAAAAGAAAAAAAGGGGAAAATAATAGTATATCTTGCTCCCAATGTCCACCTCCTCAACTTGGGATGATTAGCTGTCTAATCAGGTTTTCCACAGATGCAGGGCACTTCAAGTTGATTATGGAGCTTTAATCCGCTGCTTCTGAGGCTGCTGTGAGAGACCTCCCCCTCTCCTCTCTGTTTGCACAGCTCCTGGGCTTCAGCTCTGGACTTGGTCCCGCATTTGCGTGTAGGTCGTCTGAGGGCCTCAGCCCTTTGCTCAGACAGGACGGGGTTAAAGGAGCAGTTGACTCGGGGGCTCTGGCTCACTCAGGCCGGGGGGAGGGAGTGGCATGGGGGCGGGGTGAGTCCGCAGCGACAGAGGCCAGCGTGACACTGCACAGGCCCGAGGCGCACCGCGGGTTCTCCTGGGGAAGCTGTCCCTGGATCCCGGCACCCCGGCAGTGGTGGGCTGCACGGGCTCCCGGGAGGGCCGGTGTGGAGAGTGACCTGTGCTCACACACAGGCCTCTTCGTGGTGGCAGCAGCAACCTTAGCGTCCCACACCCGTCTCTACTGTGCGTGCCGATAGCCGCAGCCCGCACCCGTCTCTGGAGCTCCTCTACGCGGTGCTCTTAATCCCCTCTCCTCGCGTCTGAGGAAGCAAAGAGGCAAGAAAAAGTCTCTTATCTCTTCGGCAGCTCCGCGCCCATTTCTAGGGCTCCTTTAAGCGGTGCGCCCAATCCCCTCTCCTCACGCCCAGGAATCAAAGAGGGAAGAAAAGTTCTCTTGCCTCTTCGGCAGCTCCAGACTTCTCCCGGACTCCCTCCCGGCCAGCTGCAGTGCACTCCCTTTTATCATTTCTTGTAAGGCATGTCTAGTGTTCATGAACTCCCTCAGCTTTTGTTTGTGTGGGAAAGATTTTATCTCTTTTTATTTTGGAAGGACAGCTTTACCAAATATTGTATACATAATTGGCAGGGTTTTTTAATTTTATTTTCTTTGAGAATTTTGAATATATTAACCCTCTTCATTTTGGCCTGCAAGGTTTTTGCTGAGAAATTTGCTGATAGCCTTATGGGAGTTCTCTTGCATTTGAAGATTTTAAATTCTCTCTTTGTATTTAATTTTAGACAGTCTTATGTCTTGGAGAAATTCTCTTTGGCTTGTATCTGTTGGTGAATTATGAGCTTCAAAACTTGGATATTCAAACACCTGACTGTATTTGGGAAGATCTCAGCCATTGGTTTTTTTTTTAATAAGCTTTCTGGCCCTTTCTCTCTCTCTTCTCCTTCTTGGAATCCCATCCTGTGTATGTTATTTATTTTTATGGTTTTCTATAATTCATGTAGGCTTTCTTCATTCTATGTCATCCTTTATTCTTTGTTCTTTTCTAACTGAATCATTTCAAATGATGTTCCTTTCACTTCACAGATTGTTTCCCCCTGTTTGATCAAGGCTACTGTCAATGCTCTCTCTTGCACTTTCATTTCATTCATTGTATTATTTAGCTCCAGATTTTTATTTGGTTCTTTCTGTGATTTATATCCCTCTGTTAAATATCTCATATGCTTGTGTATTGTTTCCTCATTTTATAGAATTTTCTCTCTGTGTTTTCTTGTAGCTCACTGAGTTTCCCTAAAACAAACACATTGAATTCACTATTGGACAAATCAGTTCCTCATTTTGGAGGGATCAATTATTGGAAAAATATTGTATATTTTGGTTGTGTCATGTTTCCTTGATATTTCATTTTCATTGAAGTGTTACATTGCTATCTTTGCTTTTGAGGAAGCAGTCACCTCCTCCAGTCTTTACTTACTGGCTATGAAAAGAAAAACCTTCTGGCAGGTCTCCTAGAGATTCTGAGGCTTTCTCAGATTTTTTTTTAAGTGTACACCTGGTCCACACTTCTTGTTCCCTTTTTGGTGGGATTTCTTAAGGTTACATGCCTTCTTTAGTTCTGAAAGACTTTCATTTGCTTTCCCGAGGGTGGTGCTGAATGCTCAAATTTATGTGTTTTTTTCCTAATCCTCCAGAGCTGTGCTGGCTTTCTGGGTGTTTTCAGTAGCCATCTGCAAAGGCTTGTGCTCACCACCCTTGGAGGTGTGCCCTGGGTGCCAGCCAATACATGGGGGTGTATGTTGCTGTAACACACAGAGGGTTGGTGGTGCCTCTAGGCCACTTGAGGATATCTGCAGGTGAGGTGTTCCCAGTGGTTTGTGGGTTGGCCTCCTGATGGAGTTCATGATGTGGTTAATAAGATATGTGTCTTTTTAATAAAATATAAACCCTGCCTACCTTCTCCTAGCTTATTTCTGACACTCAGTTATGCATCTTACCTCAGTATTCTTGCTGGGGTAAAAACAAATTGGGTCTGTAGCAGCATTTACACATTTGAGGAAACAGAGCCTGTACTCACAGATTCTCACTTTCCCCCATGGTAAAAATCATGAGTTGAGAGGCTCTCTGTTGGCCTTGAGCTTTGCTGCATGTGAGAGAGGTGACATGGAAAGTGAATCTATTCCTCTTATGCATCTGAACACATCAGGGTTTTTTGCTCTAATTGTGTAGTGGGATTTCTTCACTAGATTCCTATATTTCCACAGATGTACTCACATCCATGGATGATTATCAAAATAAGTTTTCTTTAGAGGCACGATGGTAGAATACTCCTATTCCACCACTGTGATAATATCACTTTCATAACCATTTATTTTTCTAATTCTTTTTTCTTTTGCTAAGACTTTGAATCCTTCTGGAAATCGTTCTTTATTATGTTTAATATTTTTAATTATTTAAAAAAATATTTATATTTCCTTTAGGATTCTTTTCTATTATATCAGAGTTTAGAGTTTTAATAGTGAAGTTGTGAGTGTTCACTGTCCTTAGTAGATAGTTTTCTCATAATTTGTATTTTTGAAAGTTCCTATTTATAGAATTATTTTTTTGTGTAAGACTTCCATTTGGCAGGTGTCAAATTGTCTCGTGTAAATGGTTTTATATTTAGTTGTTAAGGCATATACTGTTTTTCACCATCTTATTAAAAGAAAATGTTTGTGATTTTCTAGAGCAGGGGATATCAAAAACATTTTCATAAAGGTTCAGAAAGTAAACATGTTAGGCTTGTGAGCCATGAAGTCTCTGATTCAACTACTCACCTCTATTCTTGTAACATTAAAACAACCATAAGTCATAATTAAATGAATGGGTATAGCAGTTTCCAATTCATTTTTGTTTAGAAAAACAAAAATCTGTCCCCAGGCTGTAATTTGCCAACACATGATCTATAGGCTTACATCCTCATGAATCTCATTAGTAATGTCCATTTTTAGTCCAAATCATGCAAGATGAAGGTTTAATAATTGATATTTCATGGTGGACTCCCATAATCCTGGTACTTTATATTCATGTCCCAGGTAGAGAAACTATTATGTTTACCCCTAGTGACACTGAGTACATAGTCTCCAGTCAACTATTTATTTATGCTTGAAGCACTTCAAGTAATATGGTTTTTCGTAGGGAATACAAGTAAAATTCTTAACATACAGCAGGTCCATCTTCATTTTGAGTGTTAGAACCCAAGATTCTGAATTCACACTTATTTTGACAATATAGTTGACTAGATTATTTTGATATCCCTTCTAATAAAAAATAAAGAGTTAATGAATAAATCATAAATTTTGCATTTCTGTATTCTCGGGAAGTAAGAAATTTTCCAAGGGTCAAAATTAAGCCATTAACAGCTCTGTAAGCAGCAAATTAAGCTGTGAGATGTGATTACATGTGAAAGGCAAGGTATTGGGGGAAGAGTTGCAATGTGGACTTTGTGCTCAGAGCACACCTTGTACACAAAGTAAGTATAGTAAGGATTAAGGTCATTATATTAATTAATTACACTAACAGTTATAACAGATTTTTCTTCAAATTTTATAGTTTTAACAGAGGTGACATGTGTTTCTCATTTATATGAGATTCAAAGTCACAAGGTTCCCTCTCACTGTGATGCCATCATATTCAGATATGTCTTCCTAAATCATAAAACGTATTTGCAATAAGCAGGACTAAAGGGGAAGAGCATGGATAATCATGCATGATTGTGCATGGAAAACTTATGTTCCAGGCTTGGTAGTGGTCTTATTACTTCCAATCACATTTCAACAGCTAGACTTCAGTTATATTTTCAGGAAAACTGTTAAGTATGCTGTAAATGTTGTTTAGCTCTGTGCTCAAGAAAAAATAACAATAATTTGGTGATCATCTGGCAGTGTGTCTCATCCTCTTTTCTGTTTGCTAACTACCATTTTCACCCTCTTCATTCATGCAGAATCTACTTCCCAATTCCCAAGTAGGACAATCCAAAATTCTACCCAGTCACTGCATACATATCAATCTCCAGGATTCCTCATTGATTCCCATCCCCTTTCACAATGTTATAGATATCCATGTTGTCTGCCAACATATAATCTCAAAAGACAAGTCGTACTCCTATCCCTCCATCCATGTAATATATGATGGTTGATATGGAACAAAATAACAACAATAAAAACTTACATTTGGGAAATGGAAGAAAGAAGCCTCCTAGAAGTAACTGATTCATAGAAAAGATGAAACATTGCTAAGCAGGCATTGTAAAATTTTTGAACACAAGCAGTCATGTAAGGTACTTGGTTATAATACATGTATCATATTATATATATTTTATCTATATTCTCTATGAGCATATTTAAATTAGGTGTTAAATAGTTTTGTTCAATACTTCCTTCTTTTGCAGGTTTAGGGGCCTGAGTGTTGCTTTTTAACTTGAATAGTCAAATGAATTTTTAGTCCAGGTTCATGTTATCTTTCGTAATATGTTTACTTCCAAACCATAGTAGACTTGAAAAATTCATAGCAGAAGGGAAGGAAGGAAATAGCAAAGATCAGAGAAAAATAACTGAAAACAGACCAAAAAATAATAGAAAACTCAACAAAGTGAAGAATTTTTTTAAAAGACACAGAAAACTTACAAACCTTCAGCTAGACAAATGAAGAAAATGAGAAAAGACTGAAATAAATAAAATCAGAACTGAGAGAGAAGATATTACAACTGATATCACAGAAATACAAAGGTTCATAAGATACAATCATGAACAATTACACACCAACAAATAGGATAACCTATGATAAATGGATAATACCTAGAGACATAAAATTTACAAAGGGTGCTTCAGAAAAAATTAGAAAATCTGAACAGACCAATAAAAAGTAAAGAGATTTAATCACTAATCAAAAAAAGTCTCAGCAAATAGAAGTAGGACCAGAGAGTTTCAATGGTGAGCTCTAACCAAATATTCACAGAAGAATAAATACCAAACTTTCTCAAATGCTTCCAAAATTTGAAGAAGAGGGAAGATTCCCAAACTCACTTTAAAGGCCATTGTTACCCTGAGAAAAGGCAAGTGAGGACACTCCAAGAAAATAAAGCTATGTCTCAGATGAACTGAGATGCAAAAATTCTCAAGAAAGTATGAGCAAACTTAATTCAGCAGCACATTCCAAGGATCTTAACCATGATAAAATGAGATTTACCCCTGGGATATAAGGATGGTTCAACATATACAAACCAATAAATTAGATACATCACATTAGTAGAATAAAGATAAAGATCATATTATCATCTCAATACATGCAGAAAAAGCATTCAATAAAATTCAACATTTTTTCATGATAAAAATGCACCACAAATTGGTATAGAATAAAAAAGACATCAACATAATAAATGCCATATATGATAAATCCACTGTTAGGATCATACTGAAGGTGAAACATTGAAATCATTTCCTCTAAAATAAAGAACAAGTTTCCCTATTCTCACCACTCTTATTCAATATAGTACTGGATATTCTAGATAGAGCAGTCAGGCAACAGAAAGTAAAGAAGGCATTCAAATAAAAAAAAATAAGTTGTAATTGATACAGATAATATAACCTTATATGTAAAAAATACTAAAGTCTCCACCAAAAACTGCTAGAACTAATCAATGAATTCATTGAAGTTGCAGAATACAAAATCAATATGCAAAATAGGTTGTGCTTCTATATACTAACATTGAGACATTTGAAAATGTAATAAAGAAAACAATCTCATTCACAATAACATCAAAAACAATGAAATACTGAGAAATAAAATTAACCAAGGAGGTGAAAGATTTGTTTAACAAAAACTGTAAGGTTTGCTGAAATAAATCAAAGACAAAAAGAAATGGAAAGACATTCCATGTTTATGGATAAGAATAATTAATATTGTTAGAATGTCCCTATTACCCGAAGCCATCTACAGAGTGAATGAAATCCCCATCAAAATTCCAGTGGATTTTTCACATAAATAGAAAAAAATCTAAAATATATATGGATCCACAGAAGATGCTGAATAACAAAAGCAATCCTGAGAAAGAAGAACAAATGTAATGGTATCACACCTCCTGATTTCAAACTATACTACAAAGGTATAGTAATCAAAACAGTATGGTAATGACATAAAAATAAACACATAGACACATGGAATAGAATCCAGACCCCAGAAAAAATCCTCTTATAAAAGGTCAACTAGTATTTTAAAAGAAAGTCAAAATAATCAATGGAAAAACATTGTCTCTTAAATAAATGGTGTTGGGAAAATTGGATAACCACATGTAGAAGAATAAAATTGGATTCCCTACTATACCACTCAAAAGTTAACTCAAAATTGATTAAGGACTTAAACATAAGACTTGAAACCCTAAAGCTCCCAGAATAAAATGTAGAGAAAAATCTCCTTCACACTGGTCCTGGAAACAACTTTTTGTATAAGACACCAAAGCACAAGTAACACACACAAAAAAATCAGTAAGTGGGACTACATCAAACTAAAAGGTTTCTGGGACTTCTCTGGTGGTGCAGTGGTTAAGAATCTGTCTGCCAATGCAGGGGACACAGGTTTGATCCCTGATCCAGGAAGATCCCCCATGCTGCAGAGCAACTAAGCCCATGCACCACAAATACTGAGCCTGCGGTCTAGAGCCCATGAGCCACAACTACTTAGCTCATGTGCCACAACTACTGAAGCCTGAGTGCCTACAGCCCATGCTCCACAACGAGAGAAGTCACCACAATGAGAAGCCTGTGCACCACAATGAAGAGTAGCTCCTGTTCACTGCAACAAGAGAAAGCCTGCACACAGCAACGAAGACACAGTGCAAACAAAAATAAATAAATTAATTAATTAATTTTAAAAAACTAAAAGGTTTCTGCACAGCCAAAGAAACAATCAATAAATGAAAAGTATCTATGGAATGGAAGAAAATATTTGCCAATTACATATATATGATAAGCAATTATAATTCAAAATAAGTAAGGAACTCATGTGACTCAATAGTAAAAAATCAAACAATCCTATTAAAGAATGAGCAGAGGAACTAAATAGATATTTTTCCAAGGAAACATACAAACAGACAACAAGTACATAGAAAGACTCCTGACATTACTAATCATAAGGTAAATGAAAGTCAAAACCACAATGAGCTATAACCTCACACCTATTAGAATGTCTATAATAAAAAAACACAAGTAGTAAGTGTTGGTGCAAATGTAAATTGGTACAACCACTATGGAAAACAGTATGTAAGTTCTTCAAAAAATTAAAAATAGCACTACCTTATGATCTAGCAATTCCACTTCTAGGTATATATCCAAAGGAAATGAAAACCGGATCTCAAAGAGACATCTGCACTTCAATGTTCACTGTAGCACTATTCATGACAGTCAAGATATGGAAACAACCTCTGTGTCTGTCAAAAGATGAATGGATAAAGAAGAAAAAAACATATTATGGAATGGAATATTATTTAGCCATGAGAAAGAAGGAAATTATACCATCTGTGACAACGTGGATGGAACATGAGACCATATGCTAAGTGAAATAAATCAGACAGAAAAAGACAATTACTGTATTATATCACTTATAGTTTGAATCAAAAAAGGTCAAACTCATAGAAGCAGAGAATGCAATGTTGGTGAATAGGTGTGGGGTGGGGGGAATGAGAGGTTGGCTAAAGAGAAAATATTTCCAATTATAAGATGAATTAATTCTGAGGAATATAATGTACAGCTTGGTGATTATATTGCATTATTTACAATATATATAGTGATGAAGAGAGTAGATCTTATGTTCTTACCACAAAAGGAAATGGTAATTATGTGAAGTGATGGAGGTGTTAGCTACTGATAACCATATCAGTAGTTAACTTACATGCTGTATCTCAATTATATCATAATAAAGCTGGGAAAACAAAACAAAATAAAACAGTGTTCTTCATGTCTACTTTCTCCTTATCAGTTTCATGTGACAGTAGCCACATCCAAGGTTCTTTCTTGATATAATTTTTAGGTCAGATTTAGATTTTGCTTGGCCCCAATGCCTCTTTGTCTCTCACATTAATGTTGGCTACTGTAAATCTATCAGAAATGATATTTTGGAAGACCATATATCCTTAATCTAATCTTTGTTGCTGAGATGAATTTTTAATTCAATTATGTAAATTTACTGTACCTTTATCCCTTAAGACCTTAAGTACTATCTTTTAATATGTAGAGTAGAAAAGCAATGGACTTTCCCATTTATATAAATTCCCTGGTCTCTGGATTTTGTCTAGTATTCCCATCAATACTCTTGAATATTTGCCAAATCTCACTTGAGGTCATTTATTTCTAATAATACCTTGCAAAATGCAGACAATTCTGTTGAAAGCACAGCATCTCTGATTCTTCTCAACCACTTCTCTTAGTGTTACAGACTCAGTCAGTAGACCCAAGATGTGTATAATATATTGTAGGCAACCATAAAAAATACATTTTGCAGTTTCCTAATTCAGATTTTCCAGACTCTGATTTTAATTTCCTTACCCTACAACTGAGCCAATCACAAATATACTATTTTTCTTTTTTGTAGCAGCTTACTTTGATTCATTCTACTTGATATACATTGTGCATCTTATAAAAGACTCAATGAGAAATAACCATTTTTAAAGGTTGATAAATTTGACTATAATAAAATTAAGAACTTTAATTCATCTTAATATCTATTAAAAAGTGAAACACAAATGATAGTCTTAAAGAAAACATTTAAAAACAAATTAAAAAAAGGGTAAGTATCCAGAATATATAAAAGCAATAAGTTTGAGAAAAACAACTGATTAGAAAATCGGGGGGGGGGGCTTCAAGATGGCAGAGGAGTAAGATGTGGAGATCACCTTCTTCCCCACAAATACATTGAAAATATGTCTGCATGTGGAATAACTCCTACAGAACACCTACTGAATGCTAGCCAAACACCATAGACTTCTCAAAAGGCAAGAAAATCCCCACACACCTGAGTAAGGCAAAAGAAAAAAGAAAAAACAGAGACAAAAGAATAGGGACAGGATCTGCACCTCTGGCAGGGAGCTGTGAAGGAGGAAGTTTCCACACACTAGGAGGCCTCTTCACTGGTAGAGATGGTGAAGGGGAAGCTTCAGAGCCATGGAGTAGAGTGCAGTAACAAGGATGCAGAGGGCAAAGTGGAGAGATTCCCGCACAGAGGATCAGTGCCAACCAGCACTCACCAGACAGAGAGGTTTGTCTGCTCACCTGCTGGGGTGGGTGGGGGCTGGGAGCTGAGGCTCAGGCTTTGGAATTCAGCTCTCAGGAAGAGGACTGTGGTTGGATGCATGAAGACAGCATGGGAGGGGTGATAGTGTACAACAGCTAGCCATGAGGAAGTCCAGGAAAATCTCTGGACTTGCCCAAAAGGCAAGAAACATTTGTTTTGAGATGCACGAGGGAGAGGATTCCTTCCCTGTCTGATCACAGGAGGCAGAGCACCACCTAAATGAGCTCCAGAGATGGATGCATGCCATGGCTTTCAGCTCAGACAGCAGAAATGGGCATGAAATACTAACACAGATGCTGCAGCCACCAAGAAGCCTGTGTGCAAGTACAGGTCACTATCCACATGCTCCCCACACTCCCACTGGGAGCCTGTGCAGCCTGCCACAAACAGGGTCCCGTGACTCAGCGACAACTTCCTTGGGAGAACACACGCATGCCTCAATCTGTTGCAACATCTCACCGACCTCTGCCACTACAGGCTCACTCTGCATTCCAATTATAAGTAACTAACCCCCCCTGCCCCAAGCATAAGTGAGCCAGAGCCCCCTAAAGAGGCACTGCTTTAACCCTGTCCTGTCAGCATGGGAATAGAAGCCTGAGGGAAACCTACATGTAGAGTTGGGGCCAACACCAAAGCTGAAACCTAGGAACTGTGCAAATAAAGAAGAGAAAGGGAAATTTCTCTGTGCAACCTCAGGAGCAGTGGATTAAATCCCCACAATCAATTGAGGTACTCTGCACCTATGGAATACCTGAATAGACAAGGAACCAACCCAAAACTGAGGTGGTGGACTTTGGGAGCAGCTGTAGACTTGGGGTTTGCTTTCTGTGAGTGACTTATTTCACATTTTTATGTTTATCTTATTATACTTTTTAAAACTTGTTATCATTGGTGGATTTGTTTATTAGTTTCGTTGCTCTCTTCATTTTTTAAATTTTATTACTTAATCTTTTTATATTTTAATTATTTTATTTTATTTTACTTTTTAAAACACAAATTTTTTTGGTTTTTCTTTTTCTCCCTTTCCTTCTGTGCCATCTGACTGACAGTGTTTTCGTGCTCCAACTTGGTGTAAGGTCTGAGCCTCTGAGGTGGGAAAACCAAGTTCAGGACATTGGACCACCAGAGATGTCCAGGTGTCACATAATGTCAATCAGAGAGAGCTCTTCCAGAGATCTCTGTCTCAATGCCAAGACCCAGCTCCAGCCAATGGCCAGCAAGGTCCAGTGCTGGATGCCCCAAGGCAAGCAACTAGCAAGACAGGAACACAATCACACTCATGAGCAGAGAGGCTGCTTAAAATCATACTAAGTTCACAGAAACCCCAAAAACACACCACTGGAGGCAGCCCTGCCCACCAGTAAGACAAGATCCAGCTCCAGCCACCAGAACACAGGCACCAGTACCATCCACCAGGAAGCATACACAAAGCACTAAACCAACCTTACCCACTAGGGAAAGACACCAAAAACAACAGGAACTACAAACCTGCAACCCGCGAAAAGGAGATTCCAAACACAGTAGGTTAAGCAAAATGAGAGTACAGAGAAATATGCAGCAGATGAAGGAGCAAGGTAAAAATCCACCAGCCCAAACAAATGAAGAAGAAATAGGCAGTCTACCTGAAAAATAATTCAGAGTAATGATAGTAAAGATATTCAAAATCTTGAAAATAAAATGGAGAAAATACAAAAAACGTTTAACACTTTAGACCTAGAAGAACTAAAGCACAAAGAAACAAAGATTAACAACACAATAAATGAAATTAGTAATACTCTAGTAGGAATCAATAGCCAAATAACAGACAGAAGAAGGGATAAGTGACCTCGGAGATAAAATACTGGAAATAACAGCCACAGAGCAGAATAATAATAAAAAAAAAAGAATGAAAAGAATTGAGTACATATTCAGAGACCCCTGGGACAACATTAAATGTGCCAACATTTGAATTATAGGGGTCTCAGAAGAAGAAGAGCAAAAGAAAGGGACAGAGAAAATATTTGAAGAGATTATAGTTGAAAACTTCACTAATATGGGGAAGGAAAGAGTCAGCAAAGTCCAGGAAGCACTGAGTCTCATGCAGGATAAATCCAATGATAAACACACCAAGACACATATTAATCAAACAAAAAAATTAAATACAAAGAAAAAATATTAAAAGCAGCAAGGGAAAAGCAAAAAACAACATACAAGAGAATACCCATAAGATTAACAGCTAATCTTTCAGCAGAAAATCTGCAAGGCAGAAGGGAGTGGCAGGATATATTTAAAGTGATGAAAGGGAAGAAACTACAACCAAGATTACTCTACCCAGTAAGGATCTCATTCAGATTCGATGAAGAAATTAAAACCTTTAAAGATAAGCAAAAGTTAAGATAATTTAGCACCACAAACCAGCTTTACAACAAATGCTAAAGGAACTTCATTACACAGGAAACATAAGAGAAGGAAAAGACCTACAATAACAAACACAAAAAAATTAAGAAAATGGCAATAGGAGTATATATATCAATAATTACTTTAAATGTAAATGAATTAAACCAAAGACATAGACTGGCTGAATGCATACAAAAACAAGATCCATATATATGCTGTCTACAAGAGACCCATTCAGACCTAGAGACACATACAGACTGAAAGTGAGGGGATGGAAAAAGATATCCCATGCAAATGGAAATCAAGAGAAAGCTGGAGTAGCAATTCTCATATCAGACAAAATAGACTTAAAATGAAGACTATTACAAGAGACAAAGAAGACCACTACATAATGAATAAGGGATCAATCAAAGAAGAAGATATAACAATGTAAATATTTATGCACCCAACACAGGAGCACCTCAATACATAAGGCAAATGTTAACAGCCATACTAGAGGAAATCAACAGTAACATAACAATGGTATGGAACACTCACATCCCACTTTCACCAATGGTCAGATCATCTAAAATGAAAATAAGTAAGGAAACACAGGCTTTAAATGACACATTAAACAAGATGGACTTAATTGATATTTAGAAGACATTCCATCCAAAAAAACAGAATACATGTTCTTCTCAAGTGTTTAAGGAACATTGTCCAGGATTGTTCATATTTTGGGTCACAAATCAAGCCTTGGTAAATTTAAGAAAATTGAAATTGTATCATGTATTTTTTCTGACCAGAATGCTATGGGACTAGACAACAATTACAGGAAAAAATCTGTAAGAAATACAAACACATGGAGATTATAAAATACACTACTAAATAACCAAGAGATCACTGAAAAAATCAAAGAGGAAATCAAAAAATACCTAGAAAAAAATGACAATGAAAACATGATGATTCAAAATACATGTAATGCAGCAAAAGCACTTCTAGGAGGAAAGTTTATAGAAACACAATCATACCACAAGAGATATCCCAAAAAGCAATCTAACCTTATACATAAAGCAATTAAAGAAAGAACAAAAAAATAAAAACCAAGTTAGCAGAAGGAAAGAAATCATAAAGACCATATCAGAAATAAATGAAAAAGAAATGAATAAATGATAACAAAGATCAAAAAAACTATAAGCTAGTTCCTTCAGAAGATAAACAAAACTGATAAAACACTAGCCACAAATCAAGAAAATAAGGTAGAAGACTCAAATCAACAGAATTAGAAAGAAAAAAGGAGAAGTAACAACTGACACTGCAGAAATACAAAGGATCATGCAAGATTACTACAAGCAACTATATGCCAATAAAATGAACAACTTGGAAGAAATGGACAAATTCTTAGAAGAGCACAACTTTCTGAGACTGAACCAGGGAGAAATCGAAAATATAAACAGACACATCACAAGCCCTAAAATTGAAACTCTGATTAAAAATCTTCCAAAAAACAAAAGTCTCAGACCAGATGGCTTCACAGGTGAATTCTGTCAAACATTTAGAGAAGAGCTAACACCCAAGCTTCTAAAAATCTTCTAAAATGTAGCAGAGGGAAGAACACTCCCAATCTTATTCCATGAGGCTACCATCACCCTCATTCCAAATCCAATGACATCACAAAAAAGAAAACTACAAACCAATATCACTGATGAGCATAGATGAAAACTCCTCAACAAAATACCAGCAAAAAGAGTCCAACAGCACATTAAAAGGATCATATACAATGTTCAAGTGGGATTTATCCCAGGAATGCAGGATTCTTCCATTCATGTAAATCAACCAATGTGATACACCATATTAACAAACTGAAGTATAAAATCTATATGATAACCTCAATAGATGCAAAAAAAAAGTTTTGAAAATGTTTAACATCCATTTATGATAAAAACTCTCAAGAAAATAGGCATAGAGGGAACTTTCCTCAAAATCATAAAGGCCATATATGACAAACACACAGCCAAGATCATTCTCAATGGTGAAAAATTGAAACCACTTCTTCTAACATCAGGATCAACACATGGATGCACACTCTATCCACTATTATTCAACATAGTATTAGAAGTTTTAGCCAAAGCAAGCAGAGAAGAAAAAGGAATAAAAGTATCCAAATCAGAAATGAAGGAGTAAAGCTGTCACTGTTTGCAGATGACATGATACTATACATAGAGAATCCTAATGATGTTACCAGAAAACTACTAGAAGTAATCAATGAGTTTGGTAAAGTACTGGGATACAAAACTAATGCACAGAAATCTCTTTCATTCCTAAACACTAATTTTGAAAAATCTGAAAGAGAAATTAAGGAAACACTCACAGTTACCTTTGCAACAGAAAGAATAAAATACA